>NC_068938.1:12125917-12293417 GCF_016801865.2 Culex pipiens pallens | reverse complement strand
TCCATCGTTTGTTGGATTATTAAAAGGCCTTTCAAATGATACAGTATAGAGCGTCCAATTTCCCGCTGTTATAAATTTCCCGGGAAACGGGAAATTTTCAGTCAATTTCCCGGGAATTCCCGGGAATTTCCGGGAAATTTTAAATTTATTGAAAATTATTATGATCTTGGTTTTAATTAATATTATGCAACATAATTGTATAGCACATCAACATTAATGGTTTAAATAAGTGTGAAGACTGCATGTAAAAAATCATTCAAATGCAAGAAAATGTATTTTGGTATTTTTTTATGAGAAATTTTAAACTTGCCTCTATGACCAGTTTATTGAAATGAGAAAAAAAATGCAGAAATTATGTTATTCATGACAAATACTGGTTTCAGCTCTTGAACAAATGGTAAAGCTTTTTAGTGTTGGTTTTACTCCAAACAACCCAATGTTTTCATAATTTGTAGCATGCTTTGAATATATTTTTGCATTTTTTGAGAACAAACAATAGAAAGTAATTTTCAATGATTTTTTTTGTATTTTTGTGCAACATGATTTAAATTATACGATAAATTAACATCATTCCACGAAAAGTCTTCTATTTTTCACATTTAACCCTCTAACACCTGTAGTTGCGCCAGTGCTTCATAATTCTTTTACTTCAAATTGTAATTTCTTTAGTACTAGGTGTTCAATCAATTGAATTAATTCTTTTTTGCACAAATTCGATTTACATCTCATTTGATCATGGTCAACAAAAACGTAAAAAAAAATCTAAATTTTAATTTGGAGTTAAGGAGTTAATATTGTTTTGACGAAATAACATCAATCTGTTAAAAGCTTATCTAATTGTAATAATTTAATACTCATTAAGCAAGGTCTATTCCCAGTTGCTTCAAAAATTAATATTATCAGAAATAATTCTGATACATATCATTATTTCTGATACTCTGATTAATTATATATAAACCAAACAATACATTTAATTGAACAAAATCATGTTGAGTTTGTTCATTTATTATTTTTTCAGAGCATTTTCAAAAAATAGTTCCAAAAATTTAAGAAAATGTATACTTCCGCTTGAATTTCGGGAATTCCCGGGAAATTTACAAATTTCCCGGGAAACGAGAAATATTTTTTTCGGGAAATCCCGGGAATTCCCGGGAAATTTTTTCCCGGGACGGGAAATTGGACGCTCTAAAACAGTAAGATTGACAATATTCTAACCCTATCATTTGTAGGTTGAACTACGGTTTATTAAGTAACGTTTTTTTTTTTATTTTCAATGTTTGTAGAATAAAAAGAAGGACATAGTTAACTGTGCATGAAACAACTAAATCTACTCCAAATCAACAGAATTGATTTGATTTGATTGTAATTATTTTTTTTATAATTGTTGCTGAACTTAAAAAATATGAGCAATTAAAAAAAAGTAAATTTTAAAAACTTTGTTTTTTTTTTAATTATTTTTACTTTATCCATGCGTTCCTTACGTCAAAGGAAGTAATTTTGAATATTTAGATTATCCATACAAGGCTCCATTAAATGTTGCTGAATGGTCATAAAAATTAGGCATGTTAATGTTCGAAAATCAGTTTTTTTTTAAGATTTTTGGTCGATTTGGTGTCTTCAGGAAAGTTTTAAATTTATTGGGACCTGTAAGAAAAAATAAGTTCACGGAAAAAATCCGATCTTTTTGTTTGACATCCGCAAAAAAAAACGAAAAATCTAGATAAAAGGAGAATTAAAACATTGTTTGCGCTAGATTTAAGGAAAGTGTCAAATCTGGTACCGGGGCAATAAATTCAATGACAAAAATGTGATTTTTGAAAAAAATCAGAAATATTTTCAAACAAAATTTAAAACATAATTTTTGAGTAATAACATTAAAATTCGTTTTACATATATAATAAAATGCCTCGTTTTCACGAAATGATCAGGTGAAATTTTTTGAAAAATGTTTAGTTTTTTTTGCAATTTAAAAACATTTCACGAGTTGTTGAAGTTGTATAATAAGGGCTTATTCGATCAGGAAGAGGTGAATGATGTTAAAAGTAAAAACTTATTTTTCACAAAATCAGCAAAGACAAAAAAGGGAAATTGGAGGAAATTTTCTCAGCATTTCGAAAAAAAACTAACTTAATCCACCTATGTGGTTGGAGCCTTCCTCACTTATTACCAACAATGGCTGATATGAAATTTCATCTCTTTCAGATACAAAAATTTCATCTCTTTTTTAGATCCGGAGTAAAAAAGTACATCAATATCACTTAAGTGTACATATCTCAAGACAGGGTTGCCAGATCTCCAATGTTTTGAACTCGTTGGAAAGGTCTTTTGATAACCTAACCAACGATGGGTCGGATGGTGGATCCGGACATAGTTTACATACATTTAAGTGAGATCCGGTTTCCAAAAAGTACATAAATGTCACTTAAGTGGCCATATCTCGAGACAGGGTTGCCAGATCTCCAATTATTTGAACTCGTTGGAAAGGTCTTTTGATAACATAACCAACATTTTGTACATATCGAGACAGGGTTGCCAGATCTTCAATGTTTGAACTCGTTGGAAAGGTTTTCTGATAACCTTACCAACGAAGGGTGGGATGGTGGATCCGGACATAGTTTACATACATTTAAATGAGATCCAGCTTCAAAAAAGTACATAATAAACTTAAGTGGCCATATCTCGAGACAGGGTTGCCAGATCTTCAATGTTTTGGACTCGTTGGAAAGGTCTTTTGATAACATAACCAACGATGGGTCGGATGGTGGACCCGGACATAGTTTACATACATTTAAGTGAGATCCGGCTTCCAAAAAGTACATCAATATCACTTAAGTGGCCATATCTCGAGACAGGGTTGCCAGATCTTCAATGTTTTAGGCTCGTTGGAAAGGTCTTTTGATAACCTAACCAACGATGGGTCGGATGATGGACCTGGACATAGTTTACATACATTTAAGTGAGATCCGGATATATGTGAAAACACATTTTTATACATAACTTTTGAACTACTTATCAAAACTTGAATCTGTATGAAAATCGATCTATGGGACCCTAAACCAAGTCGAATGCAACAGGTTCGGGTCAAATCGGTTCAGCCAGTGCCGAGAAACATGAGCTAGTTTGTTGGTCACATACATACATACACACACACATACACACAGACATTTGTTCAGTTTTCGATTCTGAGTCAATATGTATACATGAAGGTGGGTCTACGACGTTTTGATTCAAAGTTCATTTTTAGAGCAGGATTATAGCCTTACCTCAGTGAGGAAGGCAAAATTGCAGGGTTGTCTAAATGTCTAAACCACCTTCTCAAAAAATGACTGAAGTCATTATCAATTGCAAACAAATTTCAAGCATAGTTTAAATAAAAGATTTGCTTTACATATTATCACAATTGCTTATTATTGCCTACGTCACAAATATGCGAATTTATGAAAATAATATTGGTTTCTAAAGTCAAACTTCTTTTTTTGATCTGTAGTCCATTTTTTTATTTAAAGGGCGATAACGTATTTATTTGATTGAAAATACATTAACTTGCTTTATTTGTTCTTATCACGTTTTAACCGACATTTTAAGTTTTTTTTTAAATAAACATAATAAATTTTTGAATGATTTTTTTGTTCCCTATTTTTTTGGAATTCGATGAAATATATGAAAAAATTAATGAAAAATGCGCTTTAACCAAATCCACTTATTGATAAGCATCATATTTTATTACTTTAACGTTATCTATATGGTTAGCAATCAATATGGAAATATTTGCTCAGCTGCATAAACCTATTTTGAATGGTTTCTTTCTGTTACACTTTCAGTTGATATTCTAACATCCCAAAGATAAGCTCACTCCACGGAGCATTAATTTTACATAAGAAAACTTTTTACACAGTTTGCGCTTCAGTAAGCATTACACCTTTACCATGGATACATCGCTCTGTCTACGACTCCTACTTCTACTGACAATCAGTGAAGTTCTAATAGTAATTAAATGCACCCAAGATGTTCAAGTAGAGGTGACCAATTGTGGCGTTGGATTCGAGTTGATTCAGCACCGTTTCGATACCCTTCAGTACAAGTATTACGAGGATGTTTTTTTTCAAATTCTGAAAGTTGTAAAATCCTAAACTAAAATTCCAGATTTTTGGAGCTTTCAGTTAATGTCATGGAATTTTCAGAAGCTGTTCAAAACAAACAACGTTCAATTGAAGAACAAATTTTCCGTTTGGAAACCAGTGTCGCTGTAAATATGGCGCTCGTGACTAATTACTCCAGGTATTTCAATGGATTAATGTTAAGAAATGTGTGATATTAAGCTTTTTTGTTCGAATTCAGACAAGTTCTGGACCTTCAAACAATTTGCTCCAACCATGATCGTATCCGAAATGAGCTGAGAAAGTTGCAACCGAAAAAAAGTGCCCTGGAAAAGCTAGATTCTCCAAATTCATGCACTGAAGGAAGTCACTCTGGAGAGATTTCCCTAGATATTCTCAACATTTCAAATCCGGTGGATGTGTTCTGTGACATGAAAACGTTCGGGGGTAGATGGCTCGTTGTTCAGCAAAGAGTTGACAACACTGTTAGCTTCAACCGTAACTGGACCGAATACCGTGATGGATTTGGCCAACCAACGAGCAATTTTTGGATCGGATTGAAGAAGCTTCACCAACTGACCACACACGATTCGTACGAGCTTTTTGTAGAGTTACAATTTGCCAATGGCAGCTTGGGAATTGCTCACTACTCTGAGTTTCGAGTTGGTAGTGAAGATGAAAATTATGCACTTAATAAGCTAGGAAGATTTTCCGGAACTGCTGTAGATGCCATGAGGCAACATGAAAGATGCAGTTTTTCAACTTACGATAACTACAATGTGGTAGGTGGAAAAAACTGGGCTCAGGCCGATCAAGGCGGTTGGTGGTATTATGGCAGTTACACAAGGTAAACAGTGTGACAGTGAGATATGGTATAAATTTATTTAAGCCTAATTTACATTGCAGTCAATTGAATTCTGGAATTGGGACCTCATACGGAATCTATTGGAATGAGTCACACTTGAAATTTGCCAGCTTGAAGATTCGCAAGAAATTATAAAGTCTTCTTCATCCCAGTGTTAAATAAAACAAATAAACTTTATCAAACCCACCTTGCAAAAGATCCTTTCAAAACCAGCCCCCTTAAAAACCCAAAAAAAAGTCACCATCCCAGTGGGACCAAACATTCCCAGGAACGGCTGGAAAAATTAGCTTGTCCCGGGGATAGAAAAAAAAACGAAAACTACGCCCAGCGATTGCGCACGATTTCACGACATCAAAAACGCGACCTCTTCGCTTTTATGGTCTCGACCCACTCGAAATGACCCAGGACGTGGTCATTAGGGGTGAAGTCCCCGGAACACACGCGTGAAGCAGCGGAGTTGGGTCATACATTCTAATTTGGGATTTTCCCCCCGTCTATCTCTGCGTGGACAGTTTTTTGCATCTTGGGAAGATAGCGGACGTGGTTCTGGATTTGACGTAATCTCTGTTTGCGCGGTGACTTTGTAGCCGGGGTTTGGACGTTCCGGAGGCTGAATCGGGATTAACTTGTCGGAGCGGGAATGGTGCGAATGGTGTGAGTTTGGGGTATGCTTTTGGAGGTATTTTGGAGTTTCTGGCTAATTTCGTAATAGATTACATCGACCAACAAAATTTCTACGCAGGCTCAACTCGAGGGGAAGCATGAACTTTGGGGTCTCAAGAAGCACGTGCCCCCTGAATTAAAAAAAAATAGACAGGGCCGAATGGGGTTTCTCCAAAGTTTGTATGGAGAATAAGGGCGGTTCGTCACTGTAGCATACAAGCAAAAATTACATTCAGTATTTGGAAAAAGCAAACAGTACTGAAAACGCAATCACTTTATTTTCTTTAAAATATTATTCATTGGTTTTCACAACTTTCCAATCGTTAAAGCCAAAAGTGTCACATGAGTTTTTTTTTGCTACTGCTCAATGCTATCTTTAAAGTTTTTCCATATCAATAAGATTTTCCATATCAATAAAAAAAAATAAATAAAATATAAAAAAAATATAAAATAATGAAATGTAATCTAAATAGGTGTTTAAAACTTGTTGTTGTATAACTTTTGAAAAGGTCTGCAAAAAGATAATTTTGCTCATTTTATTAAACAAAAAAATCGAAAAAAAACATAAATTTTTAACAACGAAAATTATAAGATAATTCTGTGACACTAGGAACAACTCATTTTCATCGAGTCGAGTTCCTTGTGTGGCTGTCGCTCAAAAACTTATTTTCAATTTTTATTGTTTCGAAGAGGCAACTGCAGGTTTTTTTCAGTTTTTCAAAAATAAAGTATTCAAAAAAGAAAAATGTTCGAAATAATAAAAATCTTATTTCTAAAAATTTTGAATATGTGGTGTATTCAAAATTTATAGAAAATATATATTTTTTTGATCATATCATCTTCGGCGCAATTTTTTTACACCATTATGAAGTACTGATTGAAATATGTCCTTTTATTCTCATAAACATAAAACATATCAATTTTAAAATTACTAAAAATAGTTTGGGAGGCAATCTTTAAATAAAAAGAGGTATTTTTTTAAGAGTGGACCTTTTTTCAGAACAGTTTATAATATAATCTCTCACTTTGCCGAAGATAGTAAATCAATCAGATCCATCTCAAGATATATGACCAACTCGCAAAATTATATAGAGACTTGTAATGAAATGATAGAAAATTGCTTCTTTTGACACAGGAAATGTATGAACAAGATTTTATTCAAATAAAAAAAAATAAATTAAATAATCGTGAGATAATTTGCGAAAATCTGGTGAACTACTCTGTAATGCTTACAAAATAAGAATAACAATAAATTCATAAAAAAATATTTTTGGCTTACCCGTCTTACCTGATCTGTGGTCTCAAAATTCTTAAATTGTAAACAATTTAAATAATCCATATTACATTAAAAAAAAAACAAGCATTGCAAAATGTTTTCTGTATTGACTACAATCATTTTTTTATGTTAATTGCAATTTTCGTTAGTTGTCTTATTTTTAAAGGAAAAAAAGAATAAAGAAAATTGGCAATAGTTTAAAAATTAATTACAATTTCAGAAACAATTCATTTTATTGTTTATACAAAATAATACTTTGAAAAATCTTGATTTTTGAGAATTTATTGCTAAATTTAAAGAAATTGTTGTGATATTGTGACACAAAAAATAAATCTCAATTTCGGCTGAACCGATTTTTAGGGATGCTACTTTTTAAGTTTCTATGTTAAGTAGAGTTGATTAACAAAATATTTTTGTAGAATTGTATTAAAAATATTAAGTTTTGACAAAATTATTTGCAATGTCGAGCGCCTTGATTAAATCATTAAATCTGATTTTTGTAAAATTATTAAATTTTGATGGAACATTGGGTGGATATTCATGGACAGATATTTGAAATATCTCTTAACGAAGCTATTTACAAAATTGCTCCTGCGATAACTCTTTTAAAAATTTAATCATAATAAAAATCACTGAAAATTTAGCGAAGGACTCAAAAAATTTCTTTTTCAAATATTTCTATTGTGCTAGTTTTACTTTTTATATGGATTTCGACTGTTATTTTAATTAAAAAGGAGCTAAAAATTTCAAAAAAATTTTAAGTTTATACAATGAAATTTGAAATTTCGAGATATCGTAAGTTGAAAACTGAGAATGAATTCGCATCATTTAAAATTTAAAGAAAAAAAAATCTTTTTTAAATTTGATTCTGCGACTGAAAATTTTTAATTTTTTGATTTGATTTGTCAATAACTTTACAAAATAGCATTTTTTTTCAACAAAAATGTTATTTTGATCCCAGATATTTCGAGAATCAAACTTTAAGTAATAAAAAGTCAAATAAAAAAAGGAACGTAAAGAATGTACATTCACAAAAAAATATACATAAAAAGCGACGTAAATGATAAATTTAAAATTAATTTCATATATAAGGTATTGGAAATCATTTTCTATTCACATTCAACTTCATAAACCTTGAAAAATATTTCCAATAAATTTTGTAGATTAAACAAATAAACTATTTTATTGAATTTAGGCTGAACTTTAAAAAAAATAGTGTGATTGCGTATTTGGAAGGAAATGCAATAAATCATGTGAAATTATTATTATTATTTTTAAATATTTATCGAGAGATGCAAAGATTAACGATTCACAAAAAATCTCTCGCTTTCCTATTGTTGTTAATCAGCTTCACTTATCAACAAAAAAAAAATTAAACACCATTGTATAAAAGTTTTTAT
Organism: Culex pipiens pallens; assembly: GCF_016801865.2. Taxonomy (NCBI): domain Eukaryota; kingdom Metazoa; phylum Arthropoda; class Insecta; order Diptera; family Culicidae; genus Culex; species Culex pipiens. The sequence continues at coordinate 12,285,116 of NC_068938.1, read as the reverse complement.
AGATAAATTTTGTCGATAAAACTCTCCAAGAGACAGTTTTTTGGGAATCTTTGGGTGTGTCATCTTTGTGAAAAAATCAAGATTTGATTACAAAAAATAAAAAGATTTACAATTTACAAAACAAAAATACGATGTTCACTCAAAATGACTTTAAATACCCATTAATTACATTAAATTACTCTAATTACGCTTGATTACAGAATTATTAATGAATTATCGAATAACCAGCTTCAAATTTAAGTAATTAATAATTATTTGCCAGTCTCAGGCCTTGCTGGAAACCCTTGATATTAAATATTACCATCCACACAATAACAGAAAAAGACGAATATTTTTCCTTAAAAATATTATTTTAATAAGTTTTTGATGCCAGAAGAAGTTTGTTATTTATAAGTTTGCTGAATCACAGGAAAATTAATTTTAATTTTTTTTTTCACTTTCAAAGACTTCTTTTTCTATTCAGATTTTGAGGTTCATGCAAAAGTTTTGACCAATTAAAAAAAATTATTCGAGGTGACATTTAAGAAATCAATATTGTCAGCGGCTAATTAGAAATGGTTTAATCTCAACAGTTCAGAACATAGAGGATATTTTGTATTAGTTAAAAATAAAAGTATAACTTCAGTACCAATTTTGTAAACCTCCTAAAAAGACTCCAACTTATTTTTCCAATGAACAGATTTCCTGACCAAGCTCCAACACCAACACAAAAACTCCAACTCACATGTTCTCGTTAAAACAAAATCCGTCGTAAATTGCCCGAGCCATTCTCCCCAGTCATCCTCACCGAGCAAAAGAAAAACTTGTTCATTAGGTAACGTGTACAACTGACTACGGTGAACCTGAACACGCAATCCACACAAAAAAAAAAACCCGCAAAAAAAATCTCATTCCTCCCATGGTCAAAGCCAACCGAATCCCTCCCAAAGAGTTCTCGTAACACTGTTCGCCAATTATCCGGCTTGTCAAATTAATCCACCTCCTCTCCACCTTTCGCATGACCCTTTGCAAACGCACACCCACAATCACCCCGTGGAAAGGCCTGTTCCAGTTAGAAGAAGGTGGATCAGTTTTGCGAAACAAAAAAAGCTCACGAAAGCTCGCTGCACGAGTTGGGCACGCCAATTTTACTAATTCAGGCAGGAAGCTCGTGCAATGTGGTTTTGTTTCCTTTCAAGATCAAGCGAAATTGTCTGCCCCAGGATTACGTTGATTGAGAAAAATGGTAATTTGAGGCCTATTTTTGCGTTCGTTGGCTGTCAGCACTAATAGTTACATGAAGGTTAACGGTTTGTGGTTTGTGGAATTTCATTGTGCGTTGATCCTCGGGGAGCTTTGCCGAGGCATTCGAAGTAAGTGAGCTAATACGAGCTTGGATTTGGGCGAGATTTGCTGGTTTGATTTTATGGGAATTTCGTGAACGTTTTGCTATGCGAAAATTTGGATTTTTTTCCAGCAGGTTGAAGATACTGATTGAATCCCTCCAAATTCGATTTCCGTCCCCTTAAAGTGCATCCCACCCAAAAGTCATCACCAGTCCCGAGTCCATCACATTTCGCTTATCCGTTAAGCATAACTCGTAGCTTATGTTTTACGACATCCAGAGAGGGCACAGCACGATCGTCAAAATTTCATTGCCTGAATGATTTCATCGTTACTTTTGGCCCACTGTCCCCGAATATGGGACACTTTTTCCAATCACGACAGCTCCACCAACATGATGGCAAAACGAATCTCGATATCCGATCGCATTTCCTGCCAATAACTTCCATGAAATTTATTTATACGACTTCCGGAAAATGATTTGCTTTCGACCATCGTAAAAAAAAAGAGAGAAAGACGGCACCCTTGCACTTCCGGCGAAACAAGATGAATTTTCTTCTTTAAGGGGGATGTGGAGGGAAATTCGTATGAAGTATTAGTCCCCAAGGGTCCATTCTTTTACGTTGGCTGCCTCACGTGCGTATGAGAATGCGATATTCCACCGTTTTTTTCTGTAAAGTCACACTCACATGTGTTGCTGGTTGCTGTTTTGAAATTCAATCCCTTGAAGAGGAAAAACTGCTTTTCCCAATAAAGAGCAAAGTGGAAAGCAAGAAAAACGAAAAACCATAAAAAACGTCAAAGTGCGTAAAAATGAATCGAGCGAACGATTTTTCATTCCATTTCGAAGAGCTTTTCCGGGAAAAATATCTCAGATGGAAAGCAGTGGAGGGGGGTAGAAAAACAAGCTCACATTCACAGGCAAACCGCATCCGTCTTAATCAAAAGCATACATAACGCAAGCTATTCATAATTTACCCCGTTTTATTCGCAAGCACAGACACACACCATCAAGCAGTTTGGAATAGTACATTTAGATGTAGGCAGTGGCGAGCAGATCTGGCGAAAATAATCTTTGCCATTCATTCAGGAAAACCGTTGAATCGAGTTAGTTTCGATCATTAGAAAATCTAAAATCGTTAAAGCTGTTTGAAACTTAGTAGAAATTCTTGAGCACATTTAACAAACTGATAAACCTTATAATTTCAAAAAGACATTCATATTAGAAAGTGTTTCCAGTAAGGCCTCCGACTGACAAGTAATTGTTAATTACCGATGCAAGTTATTGAAAGAAATTTTTGAGTTATCCCAGTGCTCAATAGGAAATTCTAGCTTTAATTTATTTTTTTAATGTCTTTTAAATTAAAAATCACTAAATTTTTTAGTCAAAACCAATTCACAGTAAATAAAAGTGAAAAAAATAATCATGTCTTTCTTCCAACTATCTTATAAAGCAACTATGTAGATTTTTTTCTTGACTAACCAATCATGTTCATAGACAAATTTCATCAACATGTGGATAAAATGACCTCCAAAATGATTAAATCTTTCAGAAAAGTGCATCTTAAAGCACTTTTGTGCGAACATTTTTATCTTTTTCTGGACCTCCAAATGTCGGCTCAAGAACATAATGGTCTCATTTTTTCATAATTTTACCTAACCTTTTTTTTCAAAAAACTGCTTTTAAAAAAAACTAACACCAGCACATTTGAGAGTCCTTGGCGAAAATGGATTCTACGATGGTTGCTGCGATGATGTTTGCGATGATTTTTTTCTATCAGTATCAATTAGTCTGGAGCGCTGAATATTGGGAATCCTTTTTGAACACTTATCCGGTCAAATTCATTTGATTTCGGAAAATTCGAATCGATCTACAAAAAAATGCTCTTTTCTTGTGAATTGTTTTTTTCTTTTATTTATTTTCAGTATTTTTATATTTTTATATTTTACGATTCTCTGATAGTTCGAAAAACACTCTACTATCTGGAACCATTATCTTGTGATTGAAACAAAAAAGTGGAAATTTTACTTTGATTGCCTATTAAACAATAAAATGAACTTTTTCAATATTTCGTCATCGCCACATTGGCCGCCATCTTGGATTTTTAATTTTCAAATCACTTTAACGTATTATACGGGTTTTACTTAAGCTCGAAAATCAAAAATTAGACAAAGAAAAAATAAATGTTTTTTAGTGATTTATTATGTTTGTAAATCTTTTTAAAATAAAAATAAGCAAATCGCATATAACGTTGTAAAATAAAATAAAAAGTTGGTCAACAATGATCTTTCCCATTGAATTTTGTAAAAAAATATCATACAATTTGCAATGTTTATTATTTTCAGGAATTATTAATAACAAAACAACTCATTGTAGTTTTTGGTGAATCTTTTGATCAGGATTTGCTACGTTTTGGGAATATTTTATGAAATCCATTTTCTTGAATCTCTGAAAAAAGAATTGAAAAACACGATTTGTCAATTAAAATATGCTTTCAAGGAGTTACGTTTTGTGTCTTAAACTACTGCTGACTTTTTCAGTAACTATTCTGTATAAAATTATTGAGAAAATACACATTTTTAAGTTATTGTAAACAGATTTTAGTGTACCTTGAAATTGTAGAAAAAATTCTTATTTTTAGAAATTTGCAAGCCGCGAAATTTCTTTCTTTTGTGAGAAAAAGTGATATGGTTCGAAAAGGAATTATCTTGGTTTTTCGCATTAAAAAAATAATAAAAAAAAGCTAAAAACTTGTTTTTTTTAGATTGAATGCAAATTTTATTTATGGGTAATTCTCCGCCAACTCACACAGCAGTTGCCCCGACCCCTCTTCGATTTGCGTGAAACTTTGTCCTAAGGGGTAACTTTTGTCCTTGATCACGAATCCGAGGTCCGTTTTTTGATATCTCGTGACGGAGGGGCGGTACGACCCCTTCCATTTTTGAACATGTGAAAAAAGAGGTGTTTTTCAATAATTTGCAGCCTGAAACGGTGATGAGATAGAAATTTGGTGTCAAAGGGACTTTTGTGTAAAATTATACGCCCGATTTGATGGCGTACTCAGAATTCCGAAAAAACGTATTTTTAATCGAAAAAAACACTAAAAAAGTTTTAAAAATTCTCCCATTTTCCGTTACTCGACTGTAAAAAATTTTGGAACTTGAGCAGTTCTCTACGGAATCGGTCTTTTTTCTTTAATTTTAATTTTTGTATTTTTTAATCCGGCTGAAACTTTTTTGGTGCCTTTTTTTCCATTTTGCGTCATTAGATTGTCCATATAATTTTCCATACAAATTTGGCAGCTGTTCATACAAAAATGATATGTGAAAATTCAAAAATCTGTATCTTTTGAAGGAATTTTTTGATCGAGTTGGTGTCTTCGACAAAGTTGTAAGTATGGATATGGACTTCACTGAAAAAAAATGCTACACGGTAAAAAAAAAATTGGTGATTTTTTATTTAACTTTTTGTCACTGAAACTTGATTTGCAAAAAAACACTATTTTTATTTTTTTTTATTTTTTGATATGTTTTAGAGGACATAAAATGCCAACTTTTCAGAAATTTCCAGAATGGGCAAAAAATTTGAATGAATGGGCGTAATATTGAATGTTTGGCCCGTTTAAAATGTTAGTCTTGATTTTAAATTTTTAAAAATATTTTTTTCGAAAAGATCGGAAAATTTCACGAATGTTTCATTGTAAATCGGACCTGTAGTTGCTGAGATATCGACATTAGAAAATGGTGGGTTGTTTGGGTGAGACTTAGAAAACATCAATTTTCCTGTTTTTTAGCCTTTGCATAGCAATATCTCAGCAACTATGGGTCGCATCAACAAAGTTCAATAAAGCAAAATATAGAGAATTTTCTCAGCTTTTCAAAAATATTTTTTTCAAAGGTGGGCAAACATGGGCACTAATTTTAAAAAATGAAAAACTGCGACTTTTTTTAAAACAGTTACCTTAAAATGGCTATAACTTGAAAACGGTGCACTTTATCAAAAAATCACTAAAGTACTTTTTGATTGCAAATTCGATTTTACATCGAAAAATGAAGTTAAAAAATTTTTGCGACCGATATTTCGATTTTTTGAAAAAATCAGTATTGATTCAAAAAATCATAACTCGGTCAAAGATTTTTTGCCCATTCTGGAAATTTCTGAATAGTTAGCATTTTATGTCCTCTAAAACATATCAAAAAATAAAAAAAATTAAAAATAGTGTTTTTTTGCAAATCAAGTTTTAGTGACAAAAAGTTAAATAAAAAATCACCAAATTTTTTTTACCGTGTATCATTTTTTTTCAGTGTAGTCCATATCCATACCTACAACTTTGTTGAAGACACCAACTCGATCAAAAAATTCCTTCAAAAGATACAGATTTTTGAATTTTCACATATCATTTTTGTATGGACAGCTGCCTAATTTGTATGGAAAATTATATGGACAAACTAATGATGCAAATTGGTTTCTTTGGGCATACCGAAGGCACCAAAAAAGTTTCAGCCGGATTAAAAAATACAAAAAAAAAATCGAATGACCGAAAACTCAGAGAATTGCTCACATGTTATTTTATGGGAAATTTAATGTACTTTTCGAATCTACATTGACCCAGAAGGGTCATTTTTCATTTAGAATAAAAATTTTCATTTGAAAATTTCGTGTTTTTTCTAACTTTGCAGGGTTATTTTTTAGAATGTAACAATGTTCTACAAAGTTGTAGAGCAGACAATTTCAAAAATTTTGATATATAGACATAAGGGGTTTGCTTATAAACATCACGAGTTATCGCGATTTTACGAAAAAAAGTTTTGAAAAAGTTGGTCGTCATCGATCATGGCCATTCAAGGTCACCCGCGACAGACACGGACGACGAAACAAAGAGAAACGCAGAAAGTAACTTTTTCAAAACTTTTTTTTCGTAAAACCGTTAAAACCTATATTCAAAAGGAGCCCAACTTTTCTAGACATGTTAATCAGCTCTGTATTTTTTAATAATTTTCAGTTTATTAGACGTTTTTTAAGTTGAAGTTCTTAGAAAAAAAAAAAATTACACTCATTTCAAAGAACTTTTTTTTGGACAAGGGTTGCATTTGAGTTCTTAAAAACATATAAAAAGATAAAATTAGTTTTTTTTGGCAATTAATCGAAGCGACAAAAAGCATTTTTTTTAATCAGCAAACAAAATCCGTTTATCATTTTGTTTTCGGTGTAGTTCCCAACAATACTTTGTCGAAGACATCAAATAAATCACGAAAAAAACATCAAAATATACATATATGGGTCATTCCAGGTCAACTGAGTACACTTTTGGACTCGACCTTCACCGATTTGGACCAAACTTGGAGGAAACGTTCATCTATCGATAGTTAACAGAAATCCCAAGTTTGGTGATGATTGGACCATCCCTTTATTTTTGGCACGCCCTCGTTTTTGACGATTTTCTAAAAAAACTTTTTTTTTTCTTTTAATCATAACTTTCGAACTATTTGAGCAAAAGTTTTTGTACAGGTTGCATTTGATAGAAAATTGTCCAAGAAATTCGACAAAAATAATATTTTAACCCTTAAATGCCCACTGTATTATATTTTAACGTTTGAAGTATTAAAATTCAGTTTTGTTTTATTCCTTATACTTTGATTTATTTTATTTTATCATAATCATGTTCCCCGGACAATTTTACATGATATTCAATATAGAACTATTGGCGAGATACAGCAATTTTACTAAAAAATGTTTGATTTTGCGCTGCACTCTGTCCTATGAATTCAAATCCGAAATAAGTTTCTCACATATAAAAACTGAACTATGCGGGACTAATCCCTTTTTGTTGAAAAGTACACCATGTACTTCCGAGTGATGCGTTAAATCAAACTTTTTTCAGTAAAATCACTGTATCTTGCTGTATCTGAATCAACGTGAAACGAAACTTTAATTAATCAATGTAATGATGAATTTTTGAAGATTAATTTAAAAATCTTATCCAAACTAACCCAACAAAACAGTTAAACGATACCCTTCTCCGAATCCTTCCCCATCTTAGTTCCCTGCAAATTGATAAAGTCTAGTTCCCCCAGAAACGGATTGTTTGTTTGTGCACACTCTATCTTCGCTCCAACCCTCCACCATTCGCGACCAACCGACCCATTTCCATTCATCGCTCTTCGCTTTGAAAATAAGATAGTCACAATGCAACACAAAAATAAGCTCCAGCTCCGAGAATTCCAACACAATTCAAGGACTCGAACCGACTCACACCAAATTGGATCGGTGCCAACAAATTTCATTCGCCCGGCTTTCTTCACGCTGCTTGCACACCACCCTTCTGGGATATTTCGGTGGGTCCACTTCAGCCCAAATCAGGCAACAAAAATAACACGGGCCAGAAGTGCAGCCGGCCGATTCTCCGTTTGTTGGCCGGCTGACAGATTTTCTTGCACTTGGGACTTTTGCGAAGCGTGGGGCAATGTGGGGTGAAATTTCTTGCTAAAAATAAAATTTGGTGTCCATTAGACCCCGAACCTCCCATGGAAATCAAGAGCTGGTTATCGCTGGTTTGTCCCACCGGTGATGTCTCGGGTGACCATTTTCGGGGTTGTTGAACTGGAACCATGCGAGAGAGGGGGACAATGGGTGTCCCTTTGCGAGATAGAACAATGAAAATTTCATTTGGCAACGAGCCCCGGAAAACCCCGGAACGGAAGACGAACCTTGCTTTTGGTTTGGTGGCCAGAAAACAAAACAAATTCCAAGGCTGTGCCAAAATCGGGAACCGGCAATCAGAAATCGTTCCCAGTGAAACCGGGAAGGATGTGGCGATTTGAGGTTTTTGCGGTGGCAGATGATTTTGCAATGGATCCTGGCACAGAGTTGAACGATGCTTGTTTGCGAGAGTAATTGAGAGGATTGTGAAGGGGAAATTGGTTGACTTTGGATGGACTGTTTGGATAATTGATCAGTTACTTCGATTTGAACACTAATTCGTACTTGGATTAAGGGTTTACATCAATCGGGGAAGTTGTTCTATTAGTCTTTTGAAATTGTACCACTATAAATTATATTGTAGACTCTTCCGTAAACTTCAACTCAAGGGATGAGTCAAACTCATATCGGTTTAACACTCTGCAATTTTCATCAATCATCATTAAGTAGACATAACTCATTTAGTCAAATCAAACGTAACAATTTATATTACCTGGTTATCTGTTTTCGATGCGATTCAGTCGTCAAATCTGCAATGATAAAAAAGAAAGAAAACAAACATTAGTTGATCGATTACCAATTTAAAATCAGTTTTTTCCACCTTTTCAAAATCACAAACACACTCTGACAAAGGAGCAGTTCTCTACGGAATCGGTCTTTTTTCTTTAATTTTAATTTTTGTATTTTTTAATCCGGCTGAAACTTTTTTGGTGCCTTCGGTATGCCCAAAGAAGCCATTTTGCATCATTAGTTCGTCCATATAATTTTCCATACAAATTTGGCAGCTGTCCATACAAAAATGATATGTGAAAATTCAAAAATCTGTATCTTTTGAAGGATTTTTTTGATCAATTTGGTGTCTTCGGCAAAGTTGTAGGTATGGATATGGACTACACTGAAAAAAAATGATACACGGTAAAAAAAAATTTGGTGATTTTTTATTTAACTTTTTGTCACTTAAACTTGATTTGCAAAAAAAACACTATTTTTAATTTTTTTTATTTTTTGATATGTTTTAGAGGAATATTACGCCAAAAAATAAAATTGAAAAATTTTTGCGACCAATATTTCGATTTTTTGAAAAAAGTTGTATTGATTAAAAAAATCATAACTCGGTCAAAGATTTTTTGCCCATTCTGGAAATTTCTGAAAAGTTGGCATTTGATGTCCTCTAAAACATATCAAAAAATAAAAAAAATTAATAATAGTGTTTTTTTGCAAATCAAGTTTTAGTGACAAAAAGTTAAATAAAAAATCACCATATTTTTTTTTACCGTGTATCATTTTTTTTTTCAGTGTAGTCCATATCCATACCTACAACTTTGCCGAAGACACCAAATTGATCAAAAAATTCCTTCAAAAGAAACAGATTTTTGAATTTTCACATATCATTTTTGTATGGACAGATGCCAAATTTGTATGGAAAATTATATGGAAAAAACAAATAATGCAAAATGGCTTCTTTGGGCATACCGAAGGCATCAAAAAAGTTTCAGTCGGTTTAAAAAATACAGAAAAAATCGCATGACCGAAATCTCAGAGAATTGCTCAAAGGTTGTTTAGAGTGAATCAAGAGTTAATTTATCAACGTGAATGTTTACCGAACGAATCCCCACTCCGTTATGCAAATTTAGGTCACACACTCACGCACGCAAACAAACAAACAAATCTCGACAACGTGAGCAATTTATCAAAATCCTGTTTTGATAGCTTCAAACACATACATTCAAACACACCCGGAAACAGGTACACCTGCAGGGGAAAAGCCCGATTTACATCAATTACACTCCCAGGTCATTGATTTTGACTGGTATCACGCGAATGCGTGTGTGTGTGTGTTACAACCGCGAGCAATTCGTAGATAGACCCAGATACACCGAGACAAGGCGACACCGTAAACTTTCCCATATAAATTACCCCACCGCGATAGCAACGACGACCCTGAGTGAACCCTCTAAGTGCCACCGGCGAAATGGTGGGTGGTTGTGACAGTGGGGACGCCCTCTAACCTGAGGAGGTGCTTAACTAGGTCATCATCACCATCAGTACGAATGTGATTTCAGTTGAATTCGATCTACTCGTTGAGCTTACTTTCGATTTATTGAAATATTTTTTTAAATAAGGAATGAAAACATTTTAAAAACAATTTAATTTAATATCATAAGCTACACCGTAAAAACTCCGAATTATTATCAAGAGTAATAATTTTGAAATAGTTTCCGCCTTTCAAACTCTCAAAACGGTAGAGAGCGTTTCATTGGAGGAAACGGAGAAAACTGAGGAAGGGAAGGGTGCAGAACTAATTTAACACACACCAGCACACCACTCTAATGTATCCGTTTTCCGGTGCTGTTTGGAGCTCTTGCTTGATTTCCTGGGAATGCTATCATTTGTGGGGCTACGCGTGCAGGAAGGCTTCTATCGCGATCTGTCGGTTTCCGGAAACACGACGGAGTGAGGGTGAGAGGAATGTGTTCCGTTGGAGATTTGGAACCGTTGCAGGACAAATTTTGAAAATCAAAAAAATAGTAATTATAAATTAAAGATTTCTTAAAGATTTTCAATATTTTTCAGTTATAAGTTTCATGTTAATTAGTTTTGAAAGAATTAGAATTGAGTAATTAATGCTTTTAGTCTAACATAATGAAAAAAATTACGCTATTCAAAAATCAATTTTATGAGAGAAAAAAATCCAACCGTCCTATTCTGAAGTTGTTATCTATTCACCAAAATTGCAAAATAAATGGATTTAATCTTAGTTAAATTTAATATTAAGATTTGTCCTTCATCGTTGTAAATCGAGATGAAGAAATACTTCAGATATTGAATCAAATGTTATCTTAATCATTACCGTAATTTTGAAGATATTTAAAATTTATAGAACAAAGATATCGGCATTTGTTTTACGAGCACTGTTAATAATGATATTACGATTATACGCTTTGATGAAAGATTCTTATAAAAACATTGTTTAACTATTTATTTTCATTTAAAATTTCAAGTGTAACTTGAAAAAAAAAATAACAAAAATCAACATGATTATCAAATTTTAAATTTTTCTCTAAATTCCTGAAAATATTTTGTTTTAGATCTGTGGCTAAAATAATATAAATCTGTTTGCTAGAATTGCTCTTTCAACCAAGGGTCCTGATTGCTCAAAATCAACCACTCCATTCGCGAGCACAAATAGCAGGCGACGCGGTACTGCCCTGATGAATTCCTACCGTTTGTCACTTTCAAACCATTCGCTCCCAGACACTCTCTCTTCTACTCTCCTTCTCTCTCTGATCGGCTCAGTCTCCGAACGGCTCAGGCAGGCCGAACGTCGCTGATCACTCTGAACTGAACACATTTTTTCTCTGATTCGCTGCGTTATGCTCATTGATTTGGGTTGCCTAAAATCAATGTAATCAATCAAATTGTGTACTTATTTTGATTTCATAACATTATAGACTCCATTAAAAGAAATTTCCACCAAGAAAAAATCAAATTGATTGCAAACTGAGCGCGTGGAGACAAAAAGACTGTCGCGCTGGCATTTTGTGAGAGTGGCTCTTCGCTGAGCATGGTAGTGTGTGAGTGTCGTCGAGCGACGGAGTAGACAAATATTTTCACGATGTATTTGTTCGCTGAGTGAACAGTTCGGGCCACTCGCTAGCTGCTTGCGAGTATCATTCGCTCATGAATGCTAGCGGGTTGGGATAGTCGACGAATGGATAGGCGATTAGTGAGTGGTTTCCGTTCAATGAACCGAAAATCAGGACCCTTGCTTTCAACATTTCCATGAAAATCAAAATTCGGAACACTTTTGTGGTAATTTGTCAATAACATGGCAAATTCAGCTTTTTTGTTGTCCCTACTATTTTTAGGACCTTCATTTGGACATTCTCTTGCTATTTCACCTAATGTCAAGACTATTTTATCCAGAGCAGCAAAACTCTGCCTCCAAATTGCCTGTTCCATGATTGTGGGATGTTATTGTGCCTTCCACAATTGTGGAACACCTGAATTTAACTGATATTTTCACAAAAAAAGTGATCAGACCATTCATAAAACATAACTAAGCTTGCGATTTGTTGGTTTCAGTGCGTCAAGTCTTCATTTTGTAAAAAATATGTACTCACGGAGAGAACCACAGTTTGTTTACATCCGTAAGAAAAAAGTGTTCCGAATTTGTGGATTTCAATGGTCAAAGTTTTTCTTCAAAAACTTGATATAAAAGTTGAAATTTGCAGTTGTTCGATACAGCATTCGAAAGATCGCAAGAAAAGCTTTCAAATGAAGGTAAAAGCGAATCATTTAGTTCAATTATTGATTTTCTATGATTTTTTGAACATTGGCCGATCTGTAAACTGTTCCGGATATGAGGGATGACTGTACTTAACAATCAAGTCTTACGTATAGAAATGGCCAAACACCACTGTTTTTAAAAATTGATCAATTAAATCTCTGTATCTTCATAAAAATAAGAATATGAATAATAATAAATAAAGACAGTTAATTTTTTTTAATAACAGTTTTAATAAATTAATGTTGTATATTTATAAGATGAGACACATAACAAACCTAGGCAACTTTGATATAATTAAGATTTTTTCTCAAAATGAAAAATACGAATTAAACAGAAACAGAAAGGTGTGGAATCATACTGAGCATGGTAATTTTGAAATTTAAATGAAAAAAAAAAATCAAACTACAATGAGTTTCGATTAATTTTTGGTCAATTTATTTTCTTAACCGCAAATTTGAATAATTTTATGCAACAATAATAAACTTAGTAAAACAAACATTGGGCTACAAATATTTCAGATGAAACATTTAAAGTTGCATTACTTATGATCATTTGATGTAATTTATTCATTTTGCTTTATTTTAAACTAAATTGTGTAACAAACACAGTGTCATCAAAGGCAACATGGTATTTTAAATAACAATTTCCAACAAATAGTAGTTTATTGCAACGATTAATTAGATTGTTTGCAATCCTGGAAAACATATTTTAAAAGGAATTTCACGTCAATTATCCATGTCATCCATGTAAATTCACCATTCAAATAAAAAAAAAACAATATTGAAACATTTGACTTTTCGATAATAGTGCTGAAACATTTAACTGGTATCAAATGGAATTAATTTTCCATTCAGTTATTTTTGGTAGAGAAAAGTAGGTCATTTCGTCGATCGAGAATGACACACTCTCACTATGCTGAAATTTGGTTGAGCTGTATACAATAAACAAAAATTCCTAGTTCCTACCAAATCAGAAAACTTCTTCTGTTTTGCGGCAATGCCCTAAACTTTTGTAAATTTTTGTCATGCTAATTTTTTTTCAAATGGATATATCTTGAAAACAGAAAAGTTTAGAACATAACTTGACCACCATCTAAAAAAAATCGCTGAATCGCGTATCATAGAATTTTTCACCTTTATTCATATTTTGGTCTTGAATTTTAAATTTGAAACATATATTTTGGTACATTTTCAATGTCAAGAAATTAGTCATTCTTAAAGTTTTAGAATCTATTCCAAAATATATGTTTTTTTGTAGAGCCTTATAATTGGTCGCAGTAATTTTAAGGCTCTTCAAAATAAAAAAAAAAAACATATATTTTGGAATAGATTCTAAAATTTTAAGAATGACTCATTTTTGACATTGAAAATGTACCATCAGTTTCTGAGGTATCGTCATTATTTTAAAAGTTGCGTGCTGTTTGGGTGACACGTTGAAAACACTTTTGTTGTTACTTTATATTTGGAGGTCTGTTTTTCAGCAACAAAATATCTGTAGTGTTACTTGTACCTTAAAAAATCGATAGTATAATTAAAAAAATGTCTGTAATTCAATAAAAATTTAATTTTCTAAGAACAAAAATGTAAGTTTAAAGTATATTGTAAGTTCTATTTAAAAAAAATCAAAAACTAATAAATGAAGAAAATCATTAAAAATATAGATTTTGGAAACTTTTTCAAAGACACCAAAATAATTTGAAAATATAGATTTTCCTAAATTTACATTTCATTTCTGTACCAACATATTATGGAGAATTGTATGGGTGAACCAATAATGCGAAATAGCTTCTTTGGTCATAGCAAAAAACAAAACAAAAAATACAAATGAAATCAGTTTCCGGTTTTTGAGGAGAATTTTTCGCCAAAATAACAAACATCAGTGAGCAAGGCGAAAAATTACACTTTTGATGCAAATAAATACTACAAAATGTATCAAGATAATCAATTTTATCAAGAAAACTAACTTAATCCACCTATGTGGTTGATGCCTTCCTCACTTTTTACCAACAATGGATAATATGAGCGGTTTGGACACATATTTCAGATATTTTTTAGATCCACAAAAATAAGTACACAGATAAGTGATCATAACTCGAGACAGGGTACATCAATATCACTTGAGTGGTCATAACTCGAGATAGGGTTGCCAGATCTTCAATGTTGTGGACTCGTTGGAAAGGTCTCTCGATTACCTAACCAGCGATGGATTCGATGATGGATCCGGACATCGTTTACATACATTTAGGTGAGATCCGGCTTCAAAAAAGTACATAAATATCACTTAAGTGGTCATAACTCGAGACAGGGTTGCCAGATCTTCAATGTTGTGGACTCGTTGGAAAGGTCTCTTGATTACCTAATCAACGATGGGTCGGATGATGGATCCGGACATCGTTTACGTGCGTATAAATGAGATCCGGCTTCAAAAAAGTATATAAATATAACTCAAGTGGTCATAACTCGAGACAGGGTTGCCAGATCTTCAATGTTGTGGACTCGTTGGAAAGGTCTCTCGATTACCTAACCAGCGATGGATTCGATGATGGATCCGGACATCGTTTACATGCGTATAAATGAGATCCGGCTTCAAAAAAGTATATAAATATAACTCAAGTGGTCATAACTCGAGACAAGGTTGCCAGATCTCCAATGTTGTGGACTCGTTGGAAAGGTCTCTCGATTACCTAACCAACGATGGGTCGGATGATGGATCCGAACATCGTTTACATACATTTAAGTGAGATCCGGCTTCAAAAAAGTACATAAATATCACTTAAGTGGTCATAACTCGAGACAGGGTTGCCAGATCTACAATGTTGTGGACTCGTTGGAAAGGTCTCTCGATTACCTAACCAACGATGGGTCGGATGATGGATCCGGACATCGTTTACATACATTTAAGTGAGATCCGGCTTCAAAAAAATACATAAATATCACTTAAGTGGTCATAACTCGAGACAGGGTTGCCAGATCTTCAATGTTGGGGACTCGTTGGAAAGGTCTCTCGATTACCTAACCAACGATGGGTTGGATGATGGATTCGGACAACGTTTACATACATTTAAGTGAGATCCGGCTTCAAAAAAGTACATAAATATAACTCAAGTGGTCATAACTCGAGACAGGGTTGCCAGATCTTCAATGTTGTGGACTCGTTGGAAAGGTCTCTCGATTACCTAACCAACGATGGGTCGGATGATGGATCCGGACAACGTTTACATACATTTAAGTGAGATCCGGCTTCAAAAAAGTACATAAATATCACTTAAGTGGTCATAACTCGAGACAGGGTTGCCAGATCTTCAATGTTGTGGACTCGTTGGAAAGGTTTCTCGATTACCTAACCAACGATGGGTCGGATGATGGATCCGAACATCGTTTACATACATTTAAGTGAGATCCGGCTTCAAAAAAGTACATAAATATCACTTAAGTGGTCATAACTCGAGACAGGGTTGCCAGATCTTCAATGTTGTGGCCTCGTTGGAAAGGTCTCTCGATTACCTAACCAACAATGGGTCGGATGATGGATCCGGACATCGTTTACATGCATATAAAAGAGATCCGGATATATGTGAAAACACATTTTTATACATAACTTTTGAACTAGTTATCGAAACTTCAAACAATTCAATAGCGATGTATGGGACCCTAAACCAAGTCGAATGCAACTGGTTTGGTCAAAATCGGTTCAGCCAGTGCTGAGAAAACTCAGTGAGAATGTTGGTCACATACATACATACACACACATACACACACACATACACACACACATACACACACACAGACATTTGTTCAGTTTTCGATTCTGAGTCGATATGTATACATGAAGGTGGGTCTTTGAGCTTTTAATAAAAAGTTCATTTTTAGAGCAGGATTATAGCCTTACCTCAGTGAGGAAGGCAAAAAAGAATATTACATCTCTGGGATTTTACAAAATATGTTAATGAATAAGTTAAAAATCAGCCACAGAGTCATTTTCAATTAGAAGTTTATGTAAACACAAAGTTAACGATGCTATTCCTAATTTCATCCCTTGACGGTCCCCATATCTCTTCCAGCGGAATGATATGTTGTTTCCCCCCGCGGGAAGCTTTAAATTTGCATACATCAGCATCGCAGCATCTTCCTGCCACGATCGTCCCCACCAACCGAGTCTACAATCCAATCTATCACTCCACCGACCGAGGAAGAAGCGGCGTCGTGAGCTTTGGGCGCCAACTCTGGTCCCCAGCCCGTCACGTGGCTTGGCGTGGTTAATAATGTAGATCATGGCCTGCTGCTGCTGCTGGGAAGGTGCGTGCCGCCGATGTGAAGATTACAACACGTGCAGGCACGAATCGAAAGTATTGGCTCTTCCGGCTGGCAGGCAGCATTCCGATCAGATTGGACAAAGTGGGAAATTGAAAATTCAAATTCATTGCCGCAGCTTTTTGCGGGGAAAACACGTTTGGGACGGTTGGTTTGAAGAAGAGAAGTGTTCTTGGTTAAGGTAGATACTGAAAAGTGTTACATTCCGAAAAGGCAATGAACAATGGAATGACGAACTTTCAACCTAATTACTTTGAAATCCCTTCAAAATGGGTCGCCTCGTAAATCTAGATCATGAAAGTGAAATGCCTTTTGAAACCTGCTACTGCCACAAGCCAAATGACGATCGGAGAAGAAAGGGAATTTCCCGTTTGAACCGTCATCGTCTTTACGCCACCACCAACGGAGCGAATAAATTGCGGCCGTCGTCGACTTCACTCCAACAGAGCGAGTAAGTAAGTCATCCTATCAATTTCCTTATCACTCCTCCACCACGCACAGGCTCTGAAAGCTCTGCCGGAGAGAAAGGCACAACATTCAAACGTCATTTTACAGCTGAACGCACCTCAACAATGGGCCTCTGGCGAGTTCTGCCATTGTTGAATTCTCACCCCCTCCCCCCGCCCCCTACGCAAGAATTGCTCAAATCTGCCCACGTCATGGCACGGGGCCCGTCCCCGGAAGAAATCCGGATTAATTCCAGCTACCCGCACACGTCATGTCCCGCTGGCAAGTCACAAACAATCGATGGGGTGGTGGGGGGGAGGAGGTGTTTTCTTGGGAATCTCATCTCGTTACGCAGCCTCCGGAGGATTTACGTACACATACGCACGTGGGAATCAGAAGGAGAAGAAAAAAAACCCGTTCGTCGTCACACGAGTTCCGAAACATTCCTCACATCAGAATGGTGACTGATGAAGGGATTTGGACGAATCAAAGAATGGTCACCTGCTGGTGAAAATCGATAGCCATATCGATGTAGTGACGAGCTGAAGAAGGAAGTGATTTGCACAATAGTTGTAGGATTTCTCAGAACGAAATTTGAAATTTTAAGAAACAAAAAAAAATGTTTGAAAAAATCAAACTAACAAGCATTCACATTTTTTTTATTTTTACTGAAATAAATCGTGCATTTAAAATGTTAAAAATGTTTTTTCCCAAAAATATAAAAAGCGTCCTCAATATATTTTACGTTTAGGCAATACTATGAGATTATGTTCATTGGATTTCTTTTGCATTTTTTTATCTGGTAGAAACGGTATGCAAAAATTAAAAATCGGTGTCTTTTGAAAGATTTTTAAAATAAAAAAATATAAAAATTTAAATTACAAGCCATGGTCTCAACATTTGAATGAAAAAAGTGTTTTAAAATGCATTTTACACCTGTCCAGTTGTTTTGCAATCATTATTTTTCAAAATATGCAAGTATTGAAGAGATTTTTTTTTTCGCCGAAAAAAAAACTTTTTGCGGTGCTGTACATTGGATTTTCACAAAAAATAAAAATATTTTTGATCGATCCCAGACATGCTAAATATGATTTTAAATGCAGGAAAATGCATTTCTAATTGTTTTCAGTTGGTTAGACTTCTATTTCCTGTGAAATTTTGAAGATTTTTGCAAAAATATTTTTTTTGCCCCCTGATTTTTCGGACCCTTTTTGAAGGGGGGGGGGGGGGGCGGGGGGGACATAAACTTTGAAAAATATTTGCAACGGCCTTACTGAAAATTTAACAGACATTTTTTTTGAGAAGGCTAAAAACACATTGTTCCAACATTTTCAAATGTTTGATTTTAAAACTTAAGAAAAAATGTATAGAAAAGAGCAAGAAACTTTATAAAATTTTCATTTTAAATGATTTAATTTATTTCTTAAGATTTGAGAAAATCTCATTTTCTTGTTTTTGCGAGTACAATTTTTTTTCGTTGTAGCCCTCACCCTCAACACACCTTCTTTCGAAGATACAAAATCGGTCGATAAATTTCTTCAAAAGACAAATTTAGACCTTTTGAATTAATTTAAAACTATTCCACCAATCGAAAAACAGAAAAAAGTATTTTTTTTAAATAACTGATTTTTTAAAATCAAGCATTTGCTTTTTTTTAGTAGATGTTTGAATCGATAAACATTTTTTTTTAATTGTTTTATTGTGTAATTGTTTAATTGTTTAATTGTTTAATTGTTTAATTGTTTAATTGTTTAATTGTTTAATTGTTTAATTGTTTAATTGTTTAATTGTTTAATTGTTTAATTGTTTAATTGTTTAATTGTTTAATTGTTTAATTGTTTAATTGTTTAATTGTTTAATTGTTTAATTGTTTAATTGTTTAATTGTTTAATTGTTTAATTGTTTAATTGTTTAATTGTTTAATTGTTTAATTGTTTAATTGTTTAATTGTTTAATTGTTTAATTGTTTAATTGTTTAATTGTTCATTATTTGAACCACAAGCCCAAAAATGTTAATGCATTTTAATTTGTTGAATTTCTGACGAAATGTCTTAAATTGTTGAAAAAAACAATTTGCTTGGGTAGAAAGAAAAATTTTACTAAAGCTCAGAGAACTTTTAAAGCAATTGCTTCAAATTGCTCTGATTGAGCTTCTTTTTTTTCTGTTACCTTCTAAAATATTCCCACATTTACGTGCACGACAACCAGAGCTGGGGAGGAGAAGGAGAAATTTCATTGAAATTATTATGCACTAATTGATCAATTATGTTTAGTCACCATCAATTAGTGGCTGATTGATTCCCATCAGGGCCGGTCACGGAACGGAACGCGTTGGTCGACCATTCCGAGGCAAATTCAATCGATTGTTCCTTCCTCCCTCAAAGTCCCCCTCCCCCTTTCCCACCCTCCAGCCAACAGGTCAACTTCCACAGGTGATTACCGCTTGACTTAATGCATAATTAATGATCTATTTAGTGATTCCGAATTTGGACCCTTCCCATCGTCGTCGCCGTCGACAGCATCGCAGCATGGACCTCTGGAACTCGATTAATTTTACCATGAATCATTCTTCGAAAAAGAGTGGAGCCGCCACCACGCCGTTGCCAAGCGGAAACTGAAGCATTTTTGAGAGTAGCTTCCGATTCCGGTTCAATCTTTGGAACTGGTTCGAGGAATGTAATCAGAAGCCATTTATCAACGAGCAACTCTGATTGATGGGGGCCGTCTGTTTATGTTCTTTCGCCAAAGTACAGCTCAGGCACATAAAAAGCTGTTTGTCATGGTGGTCTGATCTCATTTCCGGTATTCTGGTCCTACGCACACAAAACAACCAGTCAAAGGACTATCATCAAGATGTCAGTCAGCGGCGGCGTATTGAATTGGCCGACTCCGGTGGGGGGTCGATTGGTAAACAAAATTCTTAGTGAGGGGGTGGGGATACAAGGCGCATAGTGGGAGCACCGGTAAAGATTAAGATGAATGTTTGATGAGCTTTCAACGGGAAGGGAACAAAAATCAAAAACCAAGTTTTTAAGGTTAAGAATCTATTCTCAGTTCAGATTTTTTCAAAAATATATACTCGTGGTTTTTGGAGTGCTCTTAAATCGAAAGAACCTTTCTAAGGTTTTTTATACAAGGAATGTATAACAAAAGGCGTCATCCATAAAGTACGTCACGCTCTAGGGGGGGAGGGGGGGGATGTCGCAAGTGTGACAAAGTGTGACAAGGGGGAGAGGGGGGGTACGTGAAACTGTGACGTCACGCTAGACAATTTCTTGAATACTAAAAATTCAGTCTTAAAAAATTGTTATAAAAAAACTTTAATGTTTGATAAACTTAACTCATAAATAAAACACGATTCAAGGCATTAAGAAACAGAGTTTTTGATGATAGATTTAATATGCTTAAATCATAAGATTTCAAAAAAAAAAAACTATTGATAATGATTTCTACAACATTCAAAAAAAAATCCAAATACACCTGTAAAAATTCAAAACTTTCTCGATTGAACCTCGAATTTGAAAATAATCCAAATAATCATGCTAAAATTGTACAAAAAACAAGATGGTAAGGAGGGGAGGGGGGGTCCGACAAAGCGTGACATACTTTTCGAGGGGGGGTCGGAGCAAGTGTGACAAAGTGTGACATAGGGGGGAGGGGGGGTTAATTTTGGCCGATTTTAGCGTGACATACTTTATGGATGACGCCAAAGGTTGAAAAACAAATGGTCAAATGACAAAAGGTTGAAAAGCCAAAAAATGCGTTTTTTTCATTTAACTAAGCTAGAATCCTCAGCTCAAAAATATTTTTTTCTTTATTTTCGTATTTGTAATACTAATCAGCCATTAAAACTCACGCCTATTAAAAAATAAAAAATAAAACCAATTGAACATTACTAGGAACGAAAAATATTTTTGGGAATTGAATGCTGTATTCAATTATACACTAGGGAAAAAACAATTCATTTTTGAATGAATGGGAAAACACACGAAAATATGTAATAAAAAAATCCTCTTTTGAATTTACAAAATATTCTTTGAAATATGCATGAATTCAGCATACTTTTGAAACATTAAAAAATCTCTAAAAATATTACAGAAACAGTCTTCTTCCCGTCATTTTTTTATCAAATTGCTTTTGTTAAAAAAATGGAAACAATGCATTAAAATATGTTTGGAACAATAAAAAATATTATAATGAGTTTGATTCTGAAAAAAAAATACTTATCACGCATTTAAAAGAACTGCACATTTCATAAATAATGGATACACTCACAAAATTATTATTTTTAAAAGGAATCACAAAATTATAACAGATAGAAACTTTCACCATTTTTGACCTTTTGTCCAATTGACTTTATGTCTTATCGACCTTTTCTCCATTAGAACATTTGTTCACTTTTGACCATAAGTATTTTGAGGTTTGACCAATGATCCCCGAGTTCCTGAAATTGATTTTATTTATAGTTTTTATTTGAATCTAACTTTTTGCCAAGACCTCTAAAGATGCCATTTTGTGTCATAGATATTCACCCTTACAAGTCTCCATACAATTTTGACAGCTATAGTATGTAAATATTCGAAAATCTGTATATTGTGCAAGGCTGTTCTGGTCGATTTGGTGTCTTAGCAAAAGTTGTAGATATTAATGAGGAATATTATTTTTTCTACAAATTTGATATTTAACATTGTCTGAGTTTTTTTATTTTTAAATTTGGTCCATAAATAAGCACGGGTATACATTTTTCCACCTTTAGAGTTTTTTTGGTAAAAATAGAAAACTTACCTATTTTTTTAATGAATATGGAAGGTTTGTTTTTGAAAAATCTGTTCTGATTTTTGCTAAATGCGAACATTTCTGAAAATATTTATTTTTTGAAAGGTTCAACAAAATTTCTATAAATTTGGATTTTGAGATACAGCGGTTAAAATAAACAAACAGGAAAATTGAGGTTTTCAAAGTCTCACCCAAACAGCCCACATTTTTTTTAAGGCCAAAAATTTGCGAATTTTTCAACCTCGAGAAAAAAAATACTTTCAATTTCTTCAATCAATACAATCATTTGTTAATAGTTTGATTTACTCCATTTTAATAGGTTTGTCTAAATTCCAAAATTTAGAAAATAGTTTTGTCAAAAAAATCAGAAAATTTAAAAAAAATAGTTTATCAGCATTGAAAATTTAACAATAAGATGCTGAGATAATGTTTTTAGATAGAATTGGTCGCAGTCGGTTTCAAGGCGAATAAAATAGATAAAATTTGAAGAAATTTTCGAAAAATAATCAGAAATGCATTTTTTTAATTGAGGTTAAATTTTATTATTTCATATTCATATTTTACTAAAACCATTTTTTTTTCAATATCATAACTCGGTTGCAAAATATTTGCCCGTGCATTTTGGTGACTCAAAAGTTGCGATTGTTTCTTCATTTATAGAAATCAAGATTTCTTATTCTATTTTTTTTTGCAAAAAATAATTTAAAACTCGACAGTTTTTTTTTGGCTCGCATTTTTTTCTGCACAGTCTCGGATGACATCTGAAATAATTGAGTCTTTTTTTAATCTTAGTAACTTTTTAAACACAAATTTGTTTCGTGAATATGTACTTTCCTAAATTCAAATTAAAATACTATCTTTTATAAGAATGGTAAAATCAATCTTTTGTTTTGAAGACCTCGAAAAAAAATTGAGTGCAAAAATATTCAAATGCATACAATGTTTCAAGCTGGGTGCAAGTATTCTATATGTATGGAAAAAAAAACATCACAAATTAAAAAAAAGCACGAATAAATTTGCGTTTGTGAGAATATGAAATTCTATGATATCCAACAGAAAATTGCTCCTGACATAAATTAACATTTTTATCTTTTAAGAATTTCAATGAAATTTATACATTTCTTGCTTAAAGATTGTGTTAACATTTTCCATAATTTTTTTTTCTTAAGGTTTAAGTAGTTAATGTGTCAAAAAATGTGCATTTTGTTTATACAAGAACAACGTTTTTGATTTGTATTTTATCAAGAAACATGTTTTATAGATGTACTAAGTACAAAAACCCGATTTAATCCCACCTGGGGTGAGATAGAGCCTTTCTTACTAAAGAATATAACGATGGTAGAACTTCTTTCAATTCATAACATTGACTTTGTTTAGAAGAAGTAGAAAGTCTTATGATGAAAGCAAAGTATTATAAATGATATGATTTCCAAAAGAAACAAAAAACGCCATTTTCACCAAAAGAATATTTTTAATCGTACATATTCTTAATCAAACAAGCGTTTATGACAAACGCGAGCATAGCAAGCTTCACATGCGCCAGTGACAACGCACACCGCGGTAGGCGCAAAGAAAAACCGAGGTATAAGTGAACCGCGTGTGCCGCACGGTGCACTATGGGCCATCTCCATACAAACAGGCGGCCAAATTATGTTTTTGCTTTTTAAATGTTTTTTCATACAAATTTGGGTAATTGTATGGTATTGAAATGATATACGTCGATTTTTATGACTTTTCATGTTTTTCAATAGTGGATTGTTTATAATAAATAGTCTTTTCAAACATTTGCAAGTGCAAAAGAATTGCGTATATATTTTATTGCAAGTTTATATTATTAAATTATGGATAAGCTAATACATCCCCACTTTAAGGACACAACCCCTCCCTCCACTTTCTTTCACACCCCCCCCCCCTCCCCTCCTCCCCTCCAACAAAATTTTGTTAAGCGTAATAAATCCATTTTAAGTCAAATATTTATTATTTACTGCTGTGTGTTTCTTTTTGTGAGTCCATGCCATATAACTTGAGACCCACCGCCCCCACCCTTACGGGCATAAATTGCGAAAATTTTAATTGTTAAATCAAATAACAGAAAGATTAATTTCATTCAAAATATTAATTATGAATTAAAACGATAAAATACAAAACATATTCTTACTAATCCTAATGTTCTTGTTCATGAAAATTCATTTGATTATAGAGGTACTTTTATGATGTTTTGTACTAACCAACATAGAACTAAAATGTGGATTAGTTTCATGGATTGATCGCAAAAATTCATCATGCTAAGTCAATATTTTGCTGAATACTTTTTTCGGTATCAAACTGAGATTCTCCAATTTCGCTTGAGAAACTCCGGTACGAATACCTTATTTTGACTAAGGTACTCAATTTTAAATGTAGGCAACAGAAAATTCCAATAAAGTCATTTCGAACTTCTTGAAACCAGGTATTGATTTTTGAAGCGACGATGCCCACGAAGTAGGTAGCAAAGCAAGTGAAATAAACGGGCGCATATGTAGATTGAAGCAAATTTTGATAAAACGTAAATGTTCAAAATGGCATATCCCCGAAAACGCAAAAAATCGCAGGCTGGAAATTTCAGCAATGTTAGATTATGATCCAATCTTTCAAGTGATCTTAGTTTCATGTTTAGCATCGGTTAGCAAAAAAAGTACTCGATTAACAAACACAAAAAAATAAGTTTTGTCAAAAAAATGCTCCAGTTATTCGATGAAAACTTCAGTTTTTGGTTTGGAAGCAACATTTTATCTATTAATAGTTTCAAAACTTATCTCATTACCTTTCCAACGATGTATAATTGTCCTAATAAAATATTTAAAATGGCTGAGCTATGTTAAAATTAAACAATCAGCCTTTTTTACGAAAAACGCTAGTTTTTTACTCCAATTTTTGACTTTCAGCTTGGGTATCTCCGTAATAAACAAACTTAGAGCTTTGAAAATTTGGATTTTTCTTAGTTAGAATGTTTACTTTCGAGAAAAAAATACCTAAAAATATTTGGAGAAGGTCACTTTTTTTGAAACTTGGCCACCCAATGTACCATAGTGCGGTGCAGGGAAGATAGCCATTCAGCTTCTACGAATGTGACAGAGTCAGAGATAGCTATTTTTACAACCGCACCACTACACACTCAATCGCGAGAACCTTAGGTAGAAAGCCATTGGCGTCGCCAGCATTGAAAATTTTGAAAACGATATAAACGATGAAAAGCTTAGAAAACTCCTATTGGAATCCAATGAACCCTGTTAAATAAACTTACGAAATCACGAAAAAATTGAGTCTACTTTTAGGCGATTTTCGGAGCCCACGGAAAACAAATAGATTGTAGCCGGATGAATGTCCTGTGTCACAAACGAGTATAAGTCGAGCCAGCAAATATATGCGCCAGCAAATATATGCGCCAGCATTCTCGCGCCAGTATTCGAAGCTCAACTTGACAACTTGTCGACTTGGCGACGAAGCGTCGAAAATCGATGCAATGTGATTTTTGACGATTTTTCCGATTAAAATTCATGCTGAATCGACATATTTACGAAGCTGGAAATGACGTCCTGGTTTAAAGTAAAACCTATACCTTTCTTTAGTAAGAAAGGCAAAAATCTGTAAATTCTTGATTTTTTGTTGTTTTGCTTAACTTATTAGTTTTATAAGAACTGTCGCTTTTCAAAATAGGGTTTATTATTTACCCAGTTAATCGAAGCAAACGTAAGCTTTGCTAATGAAATTTCAACACTTTATACATTTTTTTTGTGTTTCTTAACCGTGTCTCACACTCAAAGAATATAATAATAAAATATGGATTATAATTTTTGTAATGATTGAAAAAAAATTAAGCTTTTTTCTCTTTTTTGAGATTATTTGTTCAAAAGATATGTAAATTATTAAACAAAATGTTCTAAGCTTGTTATTGCAAATACAGCAACAAAAAACTAAACCTGAAATATCAAATTTTACCACCTTTCCTCCCACTATCCACCGGAAGCCTTTCACCAAGCCGGACAGTCTTCAATCAGCAAATCGAATGCGTCCCACAGAACTCGCACCAGATTTGGTCTGCTAAATGCTGCTGCTGCTGCCACCGTGGTGATAGATTACCGCCCTTGCATTTTTCTGGTTTTCTACAGAGCGAATCTCAACAAAAAAAAAAAAAACGACGACCACGCCGGAAGATGGATTATCTCCTGCCAGGTTCGCTCATGAAAGATTCATTCTCCAAATTTTCCTCGGAAAATGTGCGTTTCATCCGCCAGAGCTTTGTTCTCGTGAGGGCTTTTTTTTCGGAGTAAAATCTTTTGAAAATGATTCTCCCCTGCGGGGTGTGACCTTCTCGCCTCATCCACTTTTTCGTTGTCATCAGGTGTCGTAATTAATTACTTTTAGCAGGAGGAGGTTTAGTCGCACCCTCAAGGAAAGCTTTTTAGCATTAACAGCACGCAATTATGAATGACCCTTTGGCGGGATAAAAAGGCCACCCTCATTTTAAAGAAAAACTACACTCCCATCATGTGAGGGTGAGAAAAACTACTCACTTTTCATGCACTTGGTCGCACACTTGAGTTCAAAAAGAAAATGTCGTCAAAGAAGAACTTCATTTGCGCTGAATGGCTGCTGGGGTGGCCCTTGGGGTGTACTTTGCGCAAGCTTTTCCAGTTCATCAGGCCAGTCAGGCAGCATAATAGCAAAGCGAAAAAAAGTCACTTGAAAGTGATGCTACCGCAATGGAGCAAAAAAAAAGAGAAAGAGCGGTTAAGATGTTTCACCTGTGGGGGATGGACGACCGACACGACGACGACGGTGGCGACGGTGGTCGTTCGTCCTAGAGGTCGGGATTAAAAATCCATTACTCACAGGGGAAATTAACTTTTGCTGGACGAATAGGTGAGAGTGATGGGGATGGTTTGTTGGAAAGAGAGGAGAAGTCATCTGAAAAGGACGTTTTTAAAGGGGAGAAACAAGATTCCAGTCTTGATATATTTTTGTCTTTGAAATTAATGTTAAATTTTGAGGCAGTAAGTGATGGGTTTAAATTCAACAATTTATTTAAATTTATTAAATAATGACACTGGACTTCAAAACTAGCAACTATCACGACAAGAAAAAAAAACTATACTTTAAAAAAAATTTCAAGGTTTTCTTATCAATTATTAGCAAAATCACTTTTTTTTTGTATTTCATACCGTCAGCAGGCTTGGGGGTTGATACAAAAAAAAATCATCCGTGTTCGCTGTTCAGCGAACAGTTACGAATCACCAAATTTAAAAATTTGTTTCTTCATTAATTCTTATTTAGTAACAAAAAGCTGCAAAAAAAAAATGCTTTTTTAAAAGGCTTAAATAAATTCCATTTATTTTAGAAAGCTTCTTTTTTGCATAAAATCATTGAACTATTGGAAAAAAAACTCATTAAATTTCATCCCTAAGATTGAATTTCACCCCTGATGATGGCATCAAAAAATCCTTTTTTTCTTTAAAAAAAATTCAAAGGAAATATGCATGCCCAGTTTCAATTTATTACACACAAAAAAAAAAAATCATTATCTGAAGAGATATTGGCAACATTATGGGTAGTTCAGTGAACGAAAATTGCTCCAGAATAAGAGCACAGGTATTTGCAAAATAATTGTCAAAATGAGCAGAAATCAACCAGTAAAACGATTGGTGATGGTTTGGGCATGGATAGGGTTAGTGAATTTTCACGATTTCGCGGATAGCGTGAAATTCGTGAAATTTGAAGATTTCCGTAAAAACCCGTGAAATTTATTTGCTCAAATAATTTTTTTGTAAATAAATATTTCGTTTTTAAGGACTTTTTGAGAAAATTTTATTAGTTTTCAATTGTAAGCATGATACGAACTATTTGAATAATTGAAGGCTAACATTTCAAAGGGGCATACAACTTTTGTGAACAAGTGTAATGTAATTAAAAGTATGACAGTTTCTTAGAACTAAACTTACTAAATTTAGTGATATTTTCATTCGCTGTAATTTGAATACTATTTTATCTAAAAGGTATAATTTCAAAAGAAATTCAAATATTTAAGCTTGGTTTATTTGAAATTAAATAAATATTATTTTTGATCTATGGAATCACGTTTTGAGAACATTATAGATTTTTTCTAAGTCCAGTTTAATTTTCACGATATTTGATTATTTGGATGGATAGTCCCCGAGGAAGTTAAAAAAATACCACTTTTTTGTTTTCTGTTTTGAGTTTGAATAACATTTTTTTTACTGGGCCTAATGTCGCATAAAATTCAAGTTATTTTAATCACTTTGGCTGGATAGTTAAGTCTTGCATCGATATGAAAGTCAGTAAAATGTTCAAAGATAAAGTAGAAAGCAAATCAGCGAAAACTTATTAGCTATATAAGTCGAAAATCAGTTTAAAAAATGAGAATATAAAAATGCCCTACAATTCGTTTCTAATAATAAATTAAAAACCAATTAATACCATCAGTGGGGGTGACATTGGGTCAAAGTGATTTTTTTTTTCGGATTTTACCATTTCTCAGGTTCTTCTCAATGAAACTGAATTCTGTTAAAAGGGTTGTGTAGGGGACATCTTAAGGTGACTTCGCTGAAAAAATCTCGTTCCTAGAACAAATCCTGTTATTTTGGCAGCTGTCTAAAGTTGAGGTACGTTTTTGGCAAAAATGACCTCTCGAAAAATCATTTTTCTAATATTTTTGTTAGAATTGCTCGAAAAGTACCCAAAAAATCTCCACTTCAAACATTGTAGCGTGTCAATACGATTCCCTCGAACAAGAAACACTGTTGGATGACTTGTTTTTACGATATCGTTGTATTTGAGCATCATTTTAGTTTCATTTGACCCAATGTCACCCCCTCTAAGGGATGAGATTGGGTCAATTTTCAAACAATTGGCATTTAAGGTAGTGTTCATCAAAATCCACTATATTTTGGGAAAATGTTAATAAACTATCTAAGAACAAATCTACGTTGAAAGATTTTCAATGTTATTTAAATTGTTTTTGTTATTAAGAAATTACGAGAGGTGTATCGTACCCCACTGACGGCACTTTTTTTCTGGAAATTAAAAAAAGTGTTTTTTTCTTTATTGTAAAATAATATATAATGAAGCATAAAAAAAAGTTTCTGTAATTTTAACAAGAGATTTTCAAAGTTATTTTAACATAATCACGTTCTGTTAAATTCCTGTACAATTTGTTGTTTTATAATTTGCAATTTTTGAGCGTGAAAAATCACTGGGCCTAATCATGGATATCCTTTCCACAAAGCAGAACATCACTGTTAAGGATTTGGTGAGTTGAAAGAAGAAAGGTTATGAAAAAAGTGTTTTTCCTCTTAAATATGTGCTATTTTTGCTTGAAAAACATTCTGTTTTAAACATTTTAATGTTTTATAAATTTAAGCGATAATAAACCAAATTTTCACGAATTTCTGCAAACAAAGTACGTTTTTTATTGTATAAAATCCCCTGAAACGTTACATTTCTCTATAAATGTCTAACTTTGCATGACTTTGCCTCTGGACTGACTCCAATGACTTAATTAAATTTAATTAAAAATCTGTGACTTTGCCAACTATCAGACGGGACTAACAATTAAAATATTTCCGGGTATTCCAAGAACTTCGAGATATACTTGAAATGCTTATAAAAAGCAATTTCCAATACATCGGTCATGTGTTGTTATGTTATGTTATGTTATGTTATGTTATGTTATGTTATGTTATGTTATGTTATGTTATGTTATGTTATGTTATGTTATGTTATGTTATGTTATGTTATGTTATGTTATGTTATGTTATGTTATGTTATGTTATGTTATGTTATGTTATGTTATGTTATGTTATGTTATGTTATGTTATGTTATGTTATGTTATGTTATGTTATGTTATGTTATGTTATGTTATGTTATGTTATGTTATGTTATGTTATGTTATGTTATGTTATGTTATGTTATGTTATGTTATGTTATGTTATGTTATGTTATGTTATGTTATGTTATGTTATGTTATGTTATGTTATGTTATGTTATGTTATGTTATGTTATGTTATGTTATGTTATGTTATGTTATGTTATGTTATGTTATGTTATGTTATGTTATGTTATGTTATGTTATGTTATGTTATGTTATGTTATGTTATGTTATGTTATGTTATGTTATGTTATGTTATGTTATGTTATGTTATGTTATGTTATGTTATGTTTTGTTATATAATGCTTTAAATCAATTACAATCACATCAAATGTGATTCAGATTTAATAAGTTTATTAGGCTGTTACAAATATTTTCAAAAGTTTTTGTCAGTGTTTTTTTTTGAACAATATTTCATTGGCATTATTAAAAAAAACTTTTGCTTACTTTCATGACAAGAGAAGACAATTTTTTTAAACTCTTTTAAAATAATTTCTGAAAAAAAAACGAAAAAAAATTAAAACCTCCGGGATTTGGGAATTCTCAGTTTTGAAAAATTCCCGAAAAATCCATAGATTTTCGCAAAACAAAATTTCCAAAAGAGCCCCGATAAAAATTGTCAGTTTCCCAATAAACAAACGTAAGTAAATATTTGAAAATGTGTTTCTTCGGAAGGAACTATCTATTTTGACTTGGTGTATTCAGCAAATTTGATAATTTGAGGACAATTCAATACAAATATATGCTCATACAAAATATTCAATTCATAACATTATATTTAAGCCATTAAGCCTTTAAAATAATGCAAATTGAAAGATATGGTATTTTAGTGCATTCCAATCAGGTTTCGATTATCTATTGACAGAGTCTTTCAATTCGATTTGAAATGTTGAGTAATTTTTTAATGATTAATTTTCCCACCAACTGAATCAACTTATCTCCACTATTTTCAAATCATCCCAAATATTCGTAAAATAAAATCTGTTCAATTTTCAATATCCATCATAAATTTGTGTTTCACGTATCATTCCTCCCCGGTACATTCTGTAAAACGTGATCCATTCGCAGAATCCTCTCTGCGATTAATGCAACGCAGTATGCCTGGCCGCTTTAAATAGGGTAATACAGCATTATCTAGCTGTGGAATGTGGTTTATAAAAGAAAATCAATTTGACATTTGTAATGTTTGCTCAAATGGAACATTATTGCTTTGTTTGAATAAATAAATATATATATAGTTTATATGAAATGTATTGCTAAAAAAATATGTCAGCCATAAAAAGCTATCAAACAATATTATAACATCTCTCTCAATTTTTAATTGCATTGCATGCGACCTTCAACGCTATTAATTGTAAATAATTCAAAAAAAATCTAAATCTAAAAAATAATTAGTTTTGATTATTAGCATACAATAGCTCTGAGAGCAGATATTTTTTCTTTGCTAATTTACATGCTAGTAATCACTTGAGATACTTTTCCCAAAATTTCAGCCAATTCGGTTAATCTAAACTCAAAGCGATATTATTTTTTTAGATGATGGAAATGGTGATTGAAGGACCAGTCAACAAATTCTATGACAGATTAAATTATGAAAATACCTACCCTTTGCATTAGAAACAAAACAGCAAAGTGTTTTTCCGAGTAACAATTTCAAAATTTGTATTAGTTCAGGTGGTCTACCATGTTCTGTTCGGACGCTTACAAACCTAACCAATAAATTCAATTCGAAATATGGCTGAAATGGGGATTATAACCAGGGCTGTGGAGCCGGAGTCGGTGGAGTCGGGTCTTTTTGGGGACCTGGAGTCGGAGTCGTCAAAACTCTAACAGCTGGAGTCGGAGTCGGAGCCGGAGTCGGCTAAATTTTAAGAGCTGGAGTCGGAGTCGGAGCCGAAGATTTCTGATAACCCGGAGTCGGAGTCGGAGCCGGAGTTATCTTAAATTCAACAAAAAATATGTTTTTTTTATTGTTCAGTATTTCCTAAAGAACAGCTTAATTAACAAAACATCTTATATTTTTAATGGATTTATCAGATGCCATTGTGTTTTTGAAGCTTTTTATTGTGATTGAAAAGCTCTAATTGTGTTATTACACTATAATCACTAAATGATGACCTCTTACCCAAGTATGTAGTATTATTATTTAAAAAAATAATAAAAAAAATATTGGTTATGTAGTCAGACATATCTAATTGATTCTTGAATGCTTCCTTTTGCCTATATTTATATGCCCTTTCAATTCAAATTTGACCAAATTTCATCCAGTTATTTCTGAAAAAAAGTACACACACAGTCATCTTTTACCCCGATAGCATATGTCTTGGTACGAGGTCCATAAAAAGATTAAAAATAGTGTTTTTTCAAATCGAAAAAGAGTCACTGACAGTTTAAGTTTTGTAACAAATAATCAACGATAATAACAATCTCTTACTTGGAACTTAACATGCGCATTTTGTTTATCACTAAGTACAAGAAAATCAATATGTTGCATTTAAAATAATTGAAACTAACAAAAATTATCAAAAGAAGTTGCAACAAATTTTGAATTAATCATTGATTGTTGATGTTGATGTTGATTTTAGTTAAACTATTTTGATATCGTTGCAAATTATCGTTGAACAAATCTCAAGAATTCAGTACAAAAATAAAAAAAAATTATAGAACAAAATGTAGGATTTTAATTTATTTTTCAAATATTATACAAAAAACAAAATCAAAATATTATCAACTGGTACGAATTTTCTCATACTGTATGTCCCACGCCAATATGACGGAAGGTGATAATCATTGCATAACAATGTACCTTAAAAAAATAAATATTTGTGACCTAGAAAATATTTTACTTGTGGACATTTGTTTTTTATTATATTTTAAGTTTTTTCATATATTTTGATGGAGGCGCAAGATCATTCATAAAGCTTCGTTTTAGGTGAAGATTCACGAAGTATCGTGCGCCCCCTGTTTAAAGTATATAAAATTTTAAAATTAAAATAAATTAAAAATTTCCAGGGTAAAATATTTTCCATGTCACAGATATTTGAAAAGGACATGTTAAGCGTCCTTTCCACGAAGAAATTGTTTATGTACATTGATTTGCAATAGTAATCTCCTTCAGCCATGGCGTGATGTCCATGTACGTCTTAAAAAAAACAAAAAAAAATGTTTCGTTTAAAATTGTCATTTTGAAAACAAGGTGCCTGTCACTGTGCTTCTAACAAATGTCAGCCTGAAAGTGAGCAAATTGAATTTTAATGTTCAATAGATCATTAAGGCCAGGTTTCTTTTAGTTATTCTTTCAAAAATAACAATTTAATATTTAAATTGATTAGCTTTGAAAAAAATATTTTCAAATTTGAAGTTAAGCAAATAAATCCAAATTTACTTACAAAACTGTTCTTCTGAAAATGCCTCTAAAACTGAAGATATTTTTTGATTTCTGTTTCCATAACGTTTAAAACTTGTTACCTAGAAACTTTTTTCCCGTTTATTTACTTTACTTTACTTTTACTTAACTTATTTTTCTTGAGAAAAACATGACGCTTAGAGAGTATTCAAATAATCCTATTTATCAATGTTTTAAAAATAATTAACTAATAATAGTTAACTAACTTTTGAAACATTTAAAAATATGTGGAGTCGGAGTCGGAGTCGGAGCCAACCATTTGTTGAAAGCTGGAGTCGGAGTCGGAGTCGGAGTCGGATTCGGAGTCGGCTAGAGTTGGTAGGCCGGAGTCGGAGTCGGAGTCGGAGCCAACCATTTGTTGAAAGCTGGAGTCGGAGTCGGAGTCGGAGTCGGCTAGAGTTGGTAGGCCGGAGTCGGAGTCGGAGTCGGAGCCAACCATTTGTTGAAAGCCGGAGCCGGAGTCGGAGTCGGAGTCGGCTAATCTGAGAAAGCCGGAGTCGGAGTCGGAGTCGGAGTCGTTTGAAATATGACCCGACTCCGCAGCCCTGATTATAACCCACAAATGTTGAGCCAAATGCTGCAAGCATGAGTTTGACGTTGAATTTGAAATAATTAGTTTTGATCGTCAAAGTCCAAACAGTAAATGGTAGACCACACAAACTAATAGAAATTTCAATAAAGTTGCGCGGCCAAAACCATAATTGTTATTTTTTATTGTAAAATGATTGAATTATTAAGCATGTATTTTCAATCAACACTGATTACTGTTTACCAAAGTTGCCTCAGAATTTGGACAACTTTAAATGGGAGTCTCTTCTGATAATTATTTTTAGTTACAAGAAATTACCTCAATTACGACTGAATTCCTTGAAATTTTGCGACAGAAATACCAAACAGCCCTCGGATTTGGTGAGGTGTATTTTGATTTAGGGGAGCACATTACACCACAACACAACACAATTTAGGCCTGGAAAGAAAATAAATAATGTGCCTTTTTCAGTCTTCAAACTTGAAGATGTTCATTTTCATGTCATTTCGAATACATTCCTGCACAAAACCCACAGATTAGCAAAAAACTAGCAATTCATCACCAACCAGGGCGTCATTAAGCCACCACCCACAATGCAGCCTGCGACTCATCCTTTCATGAGGCTGAAACGTACACAAAAAGGAAAAACCCTCGCCACAAGGCCAGCAAACTATTTTACGACTGTCTGGAGGTGGTGGTGCTGCTGCTGAGTTCCTACTTATCTGTGGTTTTTCCAGGACAGCTGCTCCTATAAAACAGCACTCAACCCCCACACTTGAAGTCCTGTTTTAGCTTTTTTTCCTCTATTGCTCCTCAAAGTGAACTCCAAAAAACCACAAAACACATGCAGCACTGGGGACCCACCCCCCGGGCGTTCATTTTCTACAACATTAACGTAACCAAAACCAAGAGGTAATTTATTTATATTTTATTCACACCACATTCAAAGCCACACACATATTCTCATTGTTTTGCCGCCTGTTCTAGAATAACCCTCGAGTGCCTAATGGTGTGTACTGGAAGAGCGACGCACAAATACCTCCCACAAACCCCTTTTTTCGCCTCTCTCACCTCCCATGCAGCAAGAAAAGTCATGAAACTTTATCCTCTCTAGCTTTCTTAATTTATTTGCTAGCATTACACCGAAACCTGGGATATTTATAGCCAACTCCCGTCGACGACTACTTCTGCTCTTGCCTCCCCCACCCAACTTTCTCCCCGGTTAGCTAGGGTTGTTATTTTCCGGCAGAGTTTTCCCACCAAAACACCCTCCCCCTAGGGGGACGAAGATTTGTATACATGCAATGAATTCATTAGTACACGACAAGGATTTGGATTGTTTTGGCCCATAGTGTGATGAGGGGCGATCTGAGGGGGTGGCGTTTCGCTGAATTTGCCTAAAGTATGGAGAATGCCAAGGAAGCAATTTTCCTCCCCGGTGGATTTGTTCGAAGGGAAAAAAACATTTCCGACGGCGACGGTCCAAACGGAACAACAGAAATGGCTCCTAATGGAAATAATGTGGAGGAATGTGGGTGTGAGTGTGTGCATCGCCGTGAAGGGAATTTCCACATTCGCTCCCTGACAACTGTCCAATTAAATGCATTCCCGAGAAGAGAGCGTTTGAGTGTGGGTGTGTGTGTGTATTTTGAGGAATTTTTTTTCCAAAATGATATGTCAGGAATGACGGCGTCTTTCGTGGAATAGAACATCTGGGTATAAATTATCATTTTAATTAATTGAATGCATGAAATACTTCATGGTTAAACAATTACGCTAACGCTGTCAAAAATTTAAAAATGTATATTAAACTGGCGTGCTTATGATGTTAAAAGCAAATGAGCATTTCTCTACGAAATCGGCGATTTCGACCATTTTTATTTTTTTGTATTTTTTTATTTGGCTCAAACTTTGTGGGGGACTTTCATATGACCAAAGAAGCTATTTTGTGCCATTGGTTCGCCCATACAAGTCTCCATACAATAGTAGAAGCTGTCCATATAAAAATGGTACGTAAAAATTCAAACAGCTGTAACTTTTGAGTAAATTTTCTGATCAATTTGGTGACTTCGGCAAAGGTGTAGGACTATTGAGAAAAAATAGATACACGGAAAAAAATTGCCGATTTTTTAATTAACTTTTTTTTAAACAAAAACTTAAACATAAACTTTGAAAAATATTTGCAACGGCCTTATAAATTTTTGAAAAAAAAAGTGATTTTTGGAAAAAATCGAAATTTTGCCCTAATTTTTTTAATGTAAAATTAAATTTGCAATCAAAAAGTACTTTACATTTTTTTTGATACACTGCCCATAATTTAAAATTCGGCTATTATGCCAAATCAAGGATTCCGAGAAAAACGCGTTTTAGTGCTTGTCACCAAATTTCCGTCAAGGCAATTTCCCATAAGAGAGGCATATTAGCCGTTTGGTTTTTCGCATCGGCAGCCAAATCTAAACACTATTTTAGTAAAATTCGAGTTTCAGAAGATGCGTTGGAACATCCTCTACCACCAGGTGCTAATAACTCGTTTTTGCCTAAAGTGGATATTAGCCGTTTTTTCAATGGTGGGCAGTAAAGGGCTCCGTTTTCAAGACCACCGAAAGTTTGATTTTAGCGAAATATTTGCAGTTTTTCGATTTCAAAAAATATTGACCATGAGTGACCATTTCTAAAAATATTTGTTTTGAAAAGTTCAGAAAATTTGCTATAAAATTATTTAAGAGACATTGAAGATTGGACCTCTGGTTGCTGAGATACAGCGGTTTACAGAAAAAGAAACAAGAAAGTTGAAGTCCCACCCAAACAACCCACCATTTTCTAATATCGATATCTCAGCAACTTATGGTTCGAATTTCAATGTTAAAACATGAAACATTCGTGAAATTTTACGATCTTTTCGAAAACAATATTTTAAAAATTTTAGAATCGCGATTAGCATTTTGAAAAGGCCAAACATTCAATATAACGCCCTTTTGAAATTTTTATCTTGATTCAATAATTTTTGGAAATATTGTTTTCGAAAAGATCGTAAAATTTCAAGTAAGTTTCACGTTTTAACAATGAAAATCGGACCATTATTTGCTGAGATATCGATATTAGATAATGGTGGGTTGTTTGGGTGGGACTTCAACTTTCTTGTTTCTTTTACTTTAAACCGCTGTAGCTTAGCAACCAGAGGTCCAATCTTCAATGTCAATTTTGTATAGCAAATTTTTTGAACTTTTAAAAAACATATTTTTAGAAATTATCACTCATGGTCACTATTTAACCCTTTAAGTACCACGTGGAAATTTAATATTCAAAAAATCATATCTTGGCTCAAACACAATCAATTTTCGATGTTTTGGGCTTGTTCGCTCAGGATTTTAATACGGAACACGATGCAATCGGAAAAATCCGGATTCCGGTTCCCTGGCCGGAGATATTCCGGATTTCCCAGGGCCAGATTGGGGCTACGCTAGCCTGGTCATTTTTCTGATTAAAAAAACCATCCAAAAAAGATGAAAACGAGTGAAATACTTTGAAATTTTATCATCTGCAGTCAAACGAAGGCCATTTTATTGAACTAGAACCATGTTGGACACGGAGAACCCGGTCAGTAACCTGGGACCGGTTTCAGGGTCCCGGCCATAATCCGAAGATATGGCCAGTACACTTTTCTTGTCCAAAGTGGGCATGCGACATGTCTATGTTCATGAAATTGTGTGAAAAGTTCGAAAAAACTAATGCAATACCAAACGGACCGACTGTGGCCACCCGGAACCGGTTCCAGGGTTCCGTTCATAATCCGAATATATGGCCAGTACACTTTTCTTGTCCAAAGTGGGCATGCGACATGTCTATGTTCATGAAATTGTGTAACAAGTTCGAAAAAACTAATGCAAAACCAAACGGACCGACTGAGGCCACCCTGAACCGGTTCCAGTGTCCCGGCCATAATCCGAATATATGGCCAATACACTTTTCTTGTCCAAAGTGGGCATGCGACATGTCTATGTTCATGAAATTGTGTAACAAGTTCGAAAAAACTAACCCATTGCCAATCGGACCGACTGTGGCCACCCGGAACCAGTTCCAGGGTCCTGGCCAAAATCCGAATAAATGGCCAATACACTTTTCTTGTCCAAAGTGGGCATGCGACATGTCTATGTTCATGAAATTGTGTAACAAGTTCGAAAAAACTAATGCAAAACCAAACGGACCGACTGAGGCCACCCTGAACCGGTTCCAGTGTCCCGGCCATAATCCGAATATATGGCCAATACACTTTTCTTGTCCAAAGTGGGCATGCGACATGTCTATGTTCTTGAAATTGTATCACAAGTTCAAAAAGACTAACCCATTGCCAATCGGACCGACTGTGGCCACCTGGAACCGGTTCCAGGGTCCCGGCCATAATCCGAATATATGGCCAGTACACTTTTCTTGTCCAAAGTGGGCATGCGACATGTCTATGTTCATGAAATTGTGTAAAAAGTTCGAAAAAACTAGTGCAATACCAAACGGACCGACTGTGGCCACCCGGAACCGGTTCCAGGGTTCCGGTCATAATCCGAATATATGGCCAGTACACTTTTCTTGTCCAAAGTGGGCATGCGACATGTCTATGTTCATGAAATTGTGTAACAAGTTCGAAAAATCTAACGCATTACCAATTGGACCGACTGTGGCCGACCGGAACCGGTTCCAGGGTCCCGGCCATAATCCGAATAAATGGCCAATACACTTTTCTTGTCCAAAGTGGGCATGCGACATGTCTATGTTCATGAAATTGTGTAACAAGTTCGAAAAAACTAATGCAAAACCAAAACGGACCGACTGTGGCCACCCGGAACCAGTTCCAGGGTCCCGGCCATAATCCGAATAAATGGCCAATACACTTTTCTTATCCAAAGTGGGCATGCGACATGTCTATGTTCATGAAATTGTGTAACAAGTTCGAAAAAACTAATGCAAAACCAAACGGACCGACTGAGACCACCCTGAACCGGTTCCAGTGTCCCGGCCATAATCCGAATATATGGCCAATACACTTTTCTTGTCCAAAGTGGGCATGCGACATGTCTATGTTCATGAAATTGTATCACAAGTTCAAAAAGACTAACCCATTGCCAATCGGACCGACTGTGGCCACCCGGAACCGGTTCCAGGGTCCCAGCCATAATCCGAATATATGGCCAATACACTTTTCTTGTCCAAAGTGGGCATGCGACATGTCTATGTTCATGAAATTGTATCACAAGTTCAAAAAGACTAACCCATTGCCAATCGGACCGACTGTGGCCACCCGGAACCGGTACCAGGGTTCCGGCCAAAATCCGAATATATGGCCAGTACACTTTTCTTGTCCAAAGTGGGCATGCGACATGTCTATGTTCATGAAATTGTGTAACAAGTTCGAAAAAACTAATGCAATACCAAACGGACCGACTGTGGCCACCCGGAACTGGTTCCAGGATTTCGGCCAAAATACGAAGATATGGCCAATACACTTTTCTTGTCCAAAGTGGGCATGTGACATGTCTATGTTCATGAAATTGTGTAACAAGTTCGAAAAAACTAATGCAATACCAAACGGACCGACTGTGGCCACCCGGAACTGGTTCCAGGATTTCGGCCAAAATACGAAGATATGGCCAATACACTTTTCTTGTCCAAAGTGGGCATGTGACATGTCTATGTTCATGAAATTGTGTCAAATCAAAATCAAATTATTAGCTCTACAGCATTGCCTTGCCGTTCTCGATTGCGAGATTCCTACTCGAAACTAGGTGTTCGGAAGCTTGATTGTTGAGGCAATTGCAAATCTCTTTTTACACCTTAGCTTCCATCCACCCCGGGATTCGAACTGACGACCTTTGGATTGTTAGTCCAACTGCCTACCAGCGACTCCACCGAGACACACCCAGGGAGACGACTCCTACACCTGGACTGAGCTAACGACCTAACCTCTAAGTTAGACCGGGGCCAACATTTACTTCCCCATCCGACGGAAGGCGTGATCAGGAAAATCTCGTCTCGAAAAATGCCACCGGGACCGTCTGGGATCGAACCCAGGCCGACTGGGTGAGAGGCAACCACGCTTGCCCCTATTCCACGGTCCCGCCAAATTATAAAATTATAAAATTATAAAATTATAAAATTATAAAATTATAAAATTATAAAATTATAAAATTATAAAATTATAAAATTATAAAATTATAAAATTATAAAATTATAAAATTATAAAATTATAAAATTATAAAATTATAAAATTATAAAATTATAAAATTATAAAATTATAAAATTATAAAATTATAAAATTATAAAATTATAAAATTATAAAATTATAAAATTATAAAATTATAAAATTATAAAATTATAAAATTATAAAATTATAAAATTATAAAATTATAAAATTATAAAATTATAAAATTATAAAATTATAAAATTATAAAATTATAAAATTATAAAATTATAAAATTATAAAATTATAAAATTATAAAATTATAAAATTATAAAATTATAAAATTATAAAATTATAAAATTATAAAATTATAAAATTATAAAATTATAAAATTATAAAATTATAAAATTATAAAATTATAAAATTATAAAATTATAAAATTATAAAATTATAAAATTATAAAATTATAAAATTATAAAATTATAAAATTATAAAATTATAAAATTATAAAATTATAAAATTATAAAATTATAAAATTATAAAATTATAAAATTATAAAATTATAAAATTATAAAATTATAAAATTATAAAATTATAAAATTATAAAATTATAAAATTATAAAATTATAAAATTATAAAATTATAAAATTATAAAATTATAAAATTATAAAATTATAAAATTATAAAATTATAAAATTAAAAAATTAAAAAATTATAAAATTATAAAATTATAAAATTATAAAATTATAAAATTATAAAATTATAAAATTATAAAATTATAAAATTATAAAATTATAAAATTATAAAATTATAAAATTATAAAATTATAAAATTATAAGATTATAAAATTATAAAATTATAAAATTATAAAATTATAAAATTATAAAATTATAAAATTATAAAATTATAAAATTATAAAATTATAAAATTATAAAATTATAAAATTATAAAATTATAAAATTATAAAATTATAAAATTATAAAATTATAAAATTATAAAATTATAAAATTATAAAATTATAAAATTATAA
This sequence comes from Culex pipiens pallens, assembly GCF_016801865.2. Lineage (NCBI taxonomy): Eukaryota > Metazoa > Arthropoda > Insecta > Diptera > Culicidae > Culex > Culex pipiens. The sequence continues at coordinate 12,244,210 of NC_068938.1, read as the reverse complement.
AATTATAAAATTATAAAATTATAAAATTATAAAATTATAAAATTATAAAATTATAAAATTATAAAATTATAAAATTATAAAATTATAAAATTATAAAATTATAAAATTATAAAATTATAAAATTATAAAATTATAAAATTATAAAATTATAAAATTATAAAATTATAAAATTATAAAATTATAAAATTATAAAATTATAAAATTATAAAATTATAAAATTATAAAATTATAAAATTATAAAATTATAAAATTATAAAATTATAAAATTATAAAATTATAAAATTATAAAATTATAAAATTATAAAATTATAAAATTATAAAATTATAAAATTATAAAATTATAAAATTATAAAATTATAAAATTATAAAATTATAAAATTATAAAATTATAAAATTATAAAATTATAAAATTATAAAATTATAAAATTATAAAATTATAAAATTATAAAATTATAAAATTATAAAATTATAAAATTATAAAATTATAAAATTATAAAATTATAAAATTATAAAATTATAAAATTATAAAATTATAAAATTATAAAAATATAAAATTATAAAATTATAAAATTTGGACAAGAAAAGTGTACTGGCCATATATTCGGATTTTGGCCGGAACCTTGGAACCGGTTCCGGGTGGCCACAGTCGGTCCGATTGGCAATGGGTTAGTCTTTTTGAACTTGTGATACAATTTCATAAACATAGACATGTCTCATGCCCACTTTGGACAAAAAAGTGTACTGGCCATATATTCGGATTATGACCGGAACCCTGGAACCGGTCCCAGGTTACTGACCGGGTTCCCCGTGTCCAACATGGTTCTAGTTCAATAAAATGGCCTTCGTTTGACTGCAGATGATAAAATTTCATAGTATTTCACTCGTTTTCAACTTTTTTGGATGGTTTTTGTAATCAGAAAAATGACCAGGCTAGCGTAGCCCCAATCTGGCCCTGGGAAATCCGGAATATCTCCGGCCAGGGAACCGGAATCCGGATTTTAGCGATTGCATCATGTTCCGTATTAAAATCCTGAGCGAACAAGCCCAAAACATCGAAAATTGGTTGTGTTTGAGCCAAGATATGATTTTTTGAATATTAAATTTCCACGTGGTACTTAAAGGGTTAAAAAAATCGAAAAACTACAAATATTTCATTAAAATCAAACTTTCGGTGGCTACATCTTGAATACGAAGCCCTTTATCAAAAAATCTGTAAAATACTTTTTGATTGCAAACTGAATTATTGTTTATTAGAAAACCCCCGGTCTAATCATCTAATCATCGCCCTTTTAGGCTGCAAAATATTGAAAAACACCTCTTTTTTCGCATGTTCAAAAAAATAAGGGGTCGTACCGCCCCTCCAACACGAGGTATCAAAAAACGGACCTCGGATTCACGATCAAGGACAAAAGTTACCCCTTAGGACAAAGTTTCACGCAAATCGAAAAGGGGTCGGGGCAACTGCTGTGTGAGTTGGCGGAGAATTACCCGTTTCCGATTTTGGTAGAGAATTGCTAAAATGATTAATGTTATTTAATGTCTATGGGCAAACGATTCCCATTTTTGTTAATACAGTGTTTACTCAATTATTTGAAGTCGTCAGACAAAACGAAACTTCGAATTGTTGAATCAGGAAAAAAGTCAATGCTCTAAGCTGGTAAGTAAATTTTAAATCCAAGTAATTCACCACTCAAATTTAACTAGACAGATCACAGAACTTGAATTTCATGTTTAACCAAGAAAATTAAATTATGAAAAAAATTGTCCATGTTATGTTTACGAAACAAATTTTAGAGCGAGTTTGAATCTAATATTTTGGAGGAGAGGCTCAATTTTTGAACATTAAAAAAGGTACATGTTTTTCAATAATTTACAGTGATGGCTTGGAAATTTGGTGTCAATGGACTTTAAAGTTAAACTGGACGTCCGATTTAGTGGTGTTCTCAAAATTTCGAAAAATACGCACTTTCCATCGAAAAAAAACTAAACACAAAAAAAGTTAAAAACTAAGAACTATTCATTTCATAAGAAATTCCATGTACATTTCATATCTGCAATATCATTTTTTCTGCAATATCTGCAATTTCAAATAAAAATCGTAAACAATCAAAATTTTATTTAATAAATATTAACTTTATAAAAGTTTTGAATGTACAAAATATTTAACAACAAATATTTATCAATTTATCTTTTATTGGCAATTTGGAATCACAGTCTGTTTGTTTCGTTTTTCTGTTTCTTGTTTTTTTCTAAAAAATTAAAAATACATATAAAAAAGTCTCATTTTGTTATATTTGTCCTATTTTCACCGAAATGTCGATTCCTTTTTTTGAAATAAAAAAAATATTTTTTTACAAACCATGTTTATCGAACCAATTCATTCCCAACTATATTCTTTAAAAAAATCTATTTCACTTTTTTACAACCAAATCTTAATTTACAGAACAATATGATATTTTTCTCAATTTCATGAAAGACGGGACAAAACCTGAAAACTACCGGGATTCGGGAATTCCTGGTTTTAGGAAAATCCCGAGAGCTAAAATTCCTCTGAATGGCGCAAGTCAATATTTGCTTAATTTTCTTTATGCTCGAGATATCTTCATTTTAAAATGTAACATTTTCAAGAGAAAAGAGCATGGTATCACCGTAACGCAATTCGAAAATTAAACAGCTGTTTGGTTTTCCAAGTATTTTTTCCCGCTTCCGCTTTTTTTTTTTCTAAATGTGCGATATCGAAACATCAATTTTTGGTAATAGGATTATTTCTATAAGTTTAAATAATTATTTTACAAAGAAACTTCAAACATGAGCAGACTCATACCATTTAGTAACAAGTGACATAAACAAGTGTCCAAAAACAAACTCAAAAGTCAATCTAATTTCAAATTGTTTCCACTCTCGAAAACCCATTCGTGATCGACATCTTTTCGCTGCACCATTCCACATTCGAAAAGTCAACCCCTTCTGCGTTCCATGGCTATGAAAAACTAATCAACTTGGGGTCGTTTTCCGTTTCACAGCACTAAAACTATCGCTACACAAGCTCGAATTCAGTACCTGCTCGTCAACGGTAATGGAGTAGGACAAAAGCCCCCTCACCTCTGTTTCCCTCCCCGCAATGACGCGAAGACCGACGACAAATCACAATGTTGCAACTCTGGCGGTTAAGTCCCTTTCAGGGTGCCTTTGTTTACCGCGCCAACTTTTAAACCGGACTTTACGCCGACGATGAAGCCATTTTGACGGCGTTGACGACAATGTCAGGACTTGTTGTGTTCGCCGGAACTCACACACGGTTGTGAAGCACTTTCGTCATCAACTTTGGCGAGATTTTACAGCGAGAAGCGGTGAGGAGGTTGTAACATTGCCCAAGTTGTTCGACCAAGCGAAAACCAGGTGAAACCGAAACTTAAGGTGAGGCCAGCTATTTCGAAACGAGCCATGAATCAACGGGACATTTCAGCAGCCATTCGTCGGCACTCGACTCTTTTGCCAACTGGAGCGAAAAGTGTGCCGAAAGGATCTGCTCGTGTACAACGCCCGCCCACCCATCGGTGAGGAAAAAGCAGCTGCCAACAGCTCCTCTAAAGCGGGTGCCACTCGCGCGGTGGGAGGATTCGTGAACGTTTCGGGAAATTTTTCGAGGGTGCCAAACTTCGTTTGAAGTGGTAATTCTTGGGAATTGAAATTACGAATGGAGAGAGGTTTTCCAAATTAAAGCGTTTGGGATGAAGGTTATGAGTTGCGAGATAAGCGATGGCATTTAAAGGTTACGATTGAGGCAATGATTTAATTTCTGAATTTATCAATTTTATTTCAAGCTTGAACTCCACTCAATTTACCACCTCTTTAAACAATTTCTATAAAATAGTTGCCTCTGGATAAATAAAACACGAAATATTTAGATATGCTAAGAAGATTTTTTTTTTAAATTGCAAAAAAAAAACCTAACCGATAACTTATTTCCTTATTTCCAACAGGAAAATTCTTTTCTAACTAAGTTTGAAATAACTTATCACTTTCCAAATTGCCTCCAATTTGATGAGCAAATTTGCTCGAAACCTTACTTCTTCCAGCCTATCCAAATCGTCGATGGCAAGCTTTATCGCCAAAAGTTTCTACAGTATCACTTTAAATTCAAGCGGGAAAACTTTTACGAACCTTCCCCGAACAGACCCAACGCTCGCAGCTTCTGAAAAACTGCAGAAGAACCGACGGCGCGAAGCAAAAAGGACTCGACGCCTTCCCAGAAAACCCCGAGTGGCTGTGGACCAGACCGACCACCCCACTCCTACTCCTCTTTGTCATAGAGCAATAGTAGTGTGTCGTAGTCGTCGTTTCTCGTTTGCTTCTAAATCTATCCATAAAAGTCTCGTCCTGGAAAGGTGTATCGTCATCGTCATCGTCCTCTTGTAGGCTGTGAGGTACACTGGGTTGCAAAAATATTTCAACTTTTCAACTTTTCAACAACTTTTCAATTTGACAATTTTGACAATTTTGACAATTTTGACAATATTGACAAATTTGACAATTTTGAAAATTTTGACAATTTTGACAATTTTGACAATTTTGACAATTTTGACAATTTTGACAATTTTGACAATTTTGACAATTTTGACAATTTTGACAATTTTGACAATTTTGACAATTTTGACAATTTTGACAATTTTGACAATTTTGACAATTTTGACAATTTTGACAATTTTGACAATTTTGACAATTTTGACAATTTTGACAATTTTGACAATTTTGACAATTTTGACAATTTTGACAATTTTGACAATTTTGACAATTTTGACAATTTTGACAATTTTGACAATTTTGACAATTTTGACAATTTTGACAATTTTGACAATTTTGACAATTTTGACAATTTTGACAATTTTGACAATTTTGACAATTTTGACAATTTTGACAATTTTGACAATTTTGACAATTTTGACAATTTTGACAATTTTGACAATTTTGACAATTTTGACAATTTTGACAATTTTGACAATTTTGACAATTTTGACAATTTTGACAATTTTGACAATTTTGACAATTTTGACAATTTTGACAATTTTGACAATATTGACAAATTTGACAATTTTGAAAATTTTGACAATTTTGTCAATTTTGACAATTTTGACAATTTTGACAATTTTGACAATTTTGACAATTTTGACAATTTTGACAATTTTGACAATTTTGACAATTTTGACAATTTTGACAATTTTGACAATTTTGACAATTTTGACAATTTTGACAATTTTGACAATTTTGACAATTTTGACAATTTTGACAATTTTGACAATTTTGACAATTTTGACAATTTTGACAATTTTGACAATTTTGACAATTTTGACAATTTTGACAATTTTGACAATTTTGACAATTTTGACAATTTTGACAATTTTGACAATTTTGACAATTTTGACAATTTTGACAATTTTGACAATTTTGACAATTTTGACAATTTTGACAATTTTGACAATTTTGACAATTTTGACAATTTTGACAATTTTGACAATTTTGACAATTTTGACAATTTTGACAATTTTGACAATTTTGACAATTTTGACAATTTTGACAATTTTGACAATTTTGACAATTTTGACTGTTCCTCGATAAATCAGAATTCAGCGGACTGTATTTTCTCGGTTTCGAATTTGGCGGAAGAGACACAAAACACACGTCTTTCCGCTCCGTTTTCTGGTCAACAACTTGACGTTTAATAACAAGACTCTGTACAAAATAGGTGGCGATAAAAACGGAATCAAGGTTATTTACACATAAGGTGGTCACAACAAAATCTCGCCGAACATCCTCCCCCATTGTTGAAACAATTCAACAATTCATCTCCAACTATCCTCGTGTTGAAACGCCGCAGAAAGAGCTCGCCGTCACAGGTGTTCGAATCGGCAGCGCACCGCCGACGATCCAGCCAAACTCAGTCTCTCTGAGCGAGGGCAAGTTCTCCGACAGTGTAATCTTTCCATCCTTGACCAAATCCCAGAACAACTCAGCTCCCAAGAGCATGTCGACTCGACCGCTGTGGTTGAAGTTGGGATCCGCAAGCTCGACGTTAGATGGCAGGTTCCACCCAGCAACGTCGATCATCTTCGCCGGCACGTCGCCAGTGATCTTAGGCGCCACCAGCAACTCGAGGTCGGCCGCGTAGTCGCCAACGCGAGACTTGACCGTCGCACGGACCAGGTGACTTATTCTCGTCGTGTCTTCGTTCAGACCACTTACCTCACAGTTGACGCGTTTTCTATTGACCGCCAGAAGATTGGCGAATCTTTCGGTAACAAAGTGGTTTTGCGAGCAGGAATCGATCAACGTCCGGCACAGGTGTGGCACGCCATTTTCACCGTATACCTGGACTACGGCTGTCGGCAGCATGGCCAGTTTCTTCGTTGTAGCGCAGCACGTAGGACCTCGTCCAAAGTGCCGCCGCTGTTTCGGGTTCGCCGCATCCGCCGCCGTCGAATTCGGAACGATCTCCGGCTTCCTCGGGCTATCCTTGTGCAACATAGTGTGATGCCGCTTCTTGCACCTCTCGCACGAGTTTGTTGATGTGCACTCGCCTGCGCGATGCCCCCTCTTGGTGCAATTAAAGCACAGTCCATGCTTCCGTAGCTGGCTGAACCTTTCGTTGACGCTCCTCGATTTGAACTGCTCGCAATCCTTGATCTCGTGCTGCTGGTTGCAAGTGTAACACTTCGCTCCGCTCGCGACCACCAGGGCGACCGATCGTTGTGGATTGACGTTGGTCTCACCGTACGGTTCCACTCTTTCGAGGACACGGCATCTCTCCTTCAGGAACGTGATGGTGGCTGCGTACGTCGGAAGCACTCCGACTTTCTGTTCCGCCTCCCAGGCTTTCCGCGTGTCCCGATCCATCCTGGACGCCAGCAGGTTCAAAAGCATCTGCTCCCCCAGTCCGTTGACCGGAAGCTGCAGCGACTTCAGTCCCTCAACGTGTTTCCCACATGTGTCGATCAGCTTGCGGAGCTCGGCTGCGTTGTCGCGGGAGATCTTGGGCAAAGCGAAGACAACGTCGATGTGCCGATCGATGATCACACGCTTGTCTCCGTACAGCTCTTCGAGAACGGCCCACGCCGCCTCATAGTCGTTGTTATTGACTATGTCCTGGTCAATCACACCGGCAGCCTTTCCGACTAGCGAGTCTCGCAGGTGGTAAAGCTTGATCGCCGGAGCCTCAGCCGTATATCGTGCCATGACGTGCTGAAACATCGACTTGAACGAGAGCCACGTCTCGTACGTCCCGTCGAACTTTGGCAAAGGCACGTTCAGCGGCGGAAGGTAATGCGGCGTAGCAGCCGGAACGTTCGTTGCGTTCAGCCCTGGCTTCTCTAGATCCTCAACCAAACCTTTGAGCTTCACAGTCAGTCCGCGGCGCAGCGCCTCGAACTCGAGCTCGCACTTCTCATGTTTCGCCTGTTCTTCCACCGCGAGTGCCATTCCATAAATTTTCTCCTGGTACTCACCGAACTTGACAAAAGCGCTCTCCACGTTGCTCAGCTGATGCTTCACGAAGTGCACGTTCCGCAGATTCTCGTTCGGCGCCGCTGCACTCGTCTTTAAATCCGCCTGCACCCGCTTCAACCTCCTTTCCACAGCATCTCGCTGACGCACAAGAGCTTTCAGCTGCTCCTCCATCTTGCGGGCGTCTTCCTTCTTCCGCTGCTCCAGCAACTGCTTGCAGATTGGCGTCACTTCCTCCTTCTCACCCCCGTTGCCGGCTTCTTCTTCAGACACTTCTTTCTGGCACTCTTCGAATTACACAGCCCCTCTTCCACTAGATGCTATGCCCCGCGCCGGAAGTTTCCAACACGCTCACTGCTGTCACACACACACAAACCCTTGGCTGGTGTTTTCGGTTCGGTTTCCACCGTCAAATGTCACCTTCAGACCACTCTCCAGTCGTCCGGCCGCACTTTTTCACTCCCGGACACTCCGCCCGATGCTTTCCTTCAGAAAGGCCGCTTCCCGAACCACTCTCCAGCCGTCCGGTCACAGTCTTTCAAAGTTCAATCACTTTTTCTTAGCAGCGTGGGTGCTACGCCCCGCGCTTCACACACACACGCGGACACTTCGACCGCGAATGTTCGAGTTCCCACTCCGGCAACCCGTCGCTTCATACCACGGATCACTGCTCCAGCAATCCGGCCATGAAGGACCAAAATGTTCCTCGATAAATCAGAATTCAGCGGACTGTATTTTCTTCGTTTCAAATTTGGCGGAAGAGACACAAAACACACGTCTTTCCGCTCCGTTTTCTGGTCAACAACTTGACGTTTAATAACAAGACTCTGTACAAAATAGGTGGCGATAAAAACGGAATCAAGGTTATTTACACATAAGGTGGTCACAACAAAATCTCGCCGAACATTGACAATTTTGACAATTTTGACAATTTTGACAATTTTGACAATTTTGACAATTTTGACAATTTTGACAATATTGACAAATTTGACAATTTTGAAAATTTTGACAATTTTGTCAATTTTGACAATTTTGACAATTTTGACAATTTTGACAATTTTGACAATTTTGACAATTTTGACAATTTTGACAATTTTGAAAATTTTGACAATTTTGACAATTTTGACAATTTTGACAATTTTGACAATTTTGACAATTTTGACAACTTTTCAACTTTTCAACTTTTGACAATTTTGACAATTTTGACAATTTTGACAATTTTGACAATTTTGACAATTTTGACAATTTTGACAATTTTGACAATTTTGACAATTTTGACAATTTTGACAATTTTGACAATTTTGACAATTTTGACAATTTTGACAATTTTGACAATTTTGACAATTTTGACAATTTTGACAATTTTGACAATTTTGACAATTTTGACAATTTTGACAATTTTGACAATTTTGACAATTTTGACAATTTTGACAATTTTGACAATTTTGACAATTTTGACAATTTTGACAATTTTGACAATTTTGACAATTTTGACAATTTTGACAATTTTGACAATTTTGACAATTTTGACAATTTTGACAATTTTGACAATTTTGACAATTTTGACAATTTTGACAATTTTGACAATTTTGAAAATTTTGCCAATTTTGACAATTTTGACAATTTTGACAATTTTGACAATTTTGACAATTTTGACAATTTTGACAATTTTGACAATTTTGACAATTTTGACAATTTTGACAATTTTGACAATTTTGACCATTTTGACAATTTTGACAATTTTGACAATTTTGACAATTTTGACAATTTTGACAATTTTGACAATTTTGACAATTTTGACAATTTTGACAATTTTGACAATTTTGACAATTTTGACAATTTTGACAATTTTGTCAATTTTGACAATTTTGACAATTTTGACAATTTTGACAGTTTTGTAATTTTTTTCAATGTTGACAATTTTGTAATTTTTTTCCGAATTTGCCACCCAGTGCCCTCCAACGGTGTCGAGCCGCACCGTGGAAACGGTCATGCCATCGTCGTCATCACCGCCGTCGCCATTCTGGCTTTTCTGGTCCCAGCGGTGTTCCGATGAAGTAAACGGTAATGATAAACATTTTACGGGCTGGCGTCGGATAAACGGTAGGTGTGGTGTGTGCTCCTACTCGAGAGTGCAGGAAGGTGAATCTATCCGAAGGCGCCAATATGCTGCTTTTCTCACCTGAACTCACCTGTAAGAGTGAGATCGGTGAAGAATGGTTGATACCGCAAGCGGCCATCGGGGAACTTGAAGGTCGACCGGAGATTTTTATCGCCCCAAGAGGGGCTTGAAAAGTTGTCCGAACACAATGTTTGGGATTGGGCTCAGCCCGAAATTATCGACGGATGGAGGAAATTGAGAAAGCGGTACTTATCTGCTGTATGAAGTGGGATTGTGTAAGGAGCCCAAATGTTTGTCGAAAGTATCGTAAAATGCTGGTAGGAATTTTTGTTGCTTCCTCAACTGTCTAATTGGAATAAAAAATAGTGTTCGTTTTAAGGGTTAAGATTAAAGTTAGGACGTTCTAAATGATTTGAAGATTTTTTTTTCGAAATTGCCATCTGAACAATTGCTCTTCAATTCAGATTATAAAAATCATTTAAACTGTGTTATTTTTTCTCCTTCAGCAAACCCTCTTTTTAACACAGTCGACATCAGAGAACACATATATTACAGCCATTACGCTCCCTGAGATATCATGTTTTACGACCAAAAAAAAAAGTTTGTAAAAAAGTTGACATCCGCACTCTCTTCCATTGTTGAAACAATTCGATTCCCACGAATAACCATGGTACCATGGCCGTGGGCTTTCAACCATTCCCCCCTCCTTTCTGGCGCCAGCGACATTCCTTCAACTTTTGCAGTAAATTTTCGAGTGAAAAAAAAATCATCTAAACTCGAGCCATAACTCACATTTTCCGTTAATCTCTTTTGCACCCCTTCTGAAGCGTTTTTGCCCAGAAATTCAAACTTTTGTACATGGACAAAAAAAGATGAAATAGAACAGTCTCCCAACAGATTTTGTCTGAATTCATGTTCTAGTGGTTCATGTTTTTTTTGTTGCGCCGCGCCACGTGTCGTCAACGAGAGAACGGGGCATAAAACATATCCAGCAGACTCGTAAAGCACAGAGCTCGCGCGTTCAATCGTACCAAATTTTGGCATAAATCAGAAGGCGGAAAGCTGCGAGATGAGGCTGTCACTTTCCTGCTGCTTCTGCTTTCACTTTTCTTCAACTTGCGCTCCTAGTTGTCGTAGTTTGAGGATTGTCCCGAGAATAAGAAAGTTTTAAATACAAACAAAAACAAAAACAAAAACAAAAACAAAAACAAAAACAAAAACAAAAACAAAAACAAAAACAAAAACAAAAACAAAAACAAAAACAAAAACAAAAACAAAAACAAAAACAAAAACAAAAACAAAAACAAAAACAAAAACCCAAAACCCAAAACCCAAAACCCAAAACCCAAAACCCAAAACCCAAAACCCAAAACCCAAAACCCAAAACCCAAAACCCAAAACCCAAAACCCAAAACCCAAAACCCAAAACCCAAAACCCAAAACCCAAAACCCAAAACCCAAAACCCAAAACCCAAAACCCAAAACCCAAAACCCAAAACCCAAAACCCAAAACCCAAAACCCAAAACCCAAAACCCAAAACCCAAAACCCAAAACCCAAAACCCAAAACCCAAAACCCAAAACCCAAAACCCAAAAACCAAAACCCAAAACCCAAAACCCAAAACCCAAAACCCAAAACCCAAAACCCAAAACCCAAAACCCAAAACCCAAAACCCAAAACCCAAAACCCAAAACCCAAAACCCAAAACCCAAAACCCAAAACCCAAAACCCAAAACCCAAAACCCAAAACCCAAAACCCAAAACCCAAAACCCAAAACCCAAAACCCAAAACCCAAAACCCAAAACCCAAAACCCAAAACCCAAAACCCAAAACCCAAAACCCAAAACCCAAAACCCAAAACCCAAAACCCAAAACCCAAAACTTTTCAACTTTTAAACTTTTCAACTTTTCAACTTTTCAACTTTTCAACTTTTCAACTTTTCAACTTTTCAACTTTTCAACTTTTCAACTTTTCAACTTTTCAACTTTTCAACTTTTCAACTTTTCAACTTTTCAACTTTTCAACTTTTCAACTTTTCAACTTTTCAACTTTTCAACTTTTCAACTTTTCAACTTCTCAACTTTTTAACAAGTCAATTTTTATTTTTAACTTTTGAGTCTTATAATAATGTGTTACCTCTTCCCATTCAGGCCATCCGTTGAAATTCAAGAGAAAGCCGGAGTATGACAGTTTGACGATCTAACCTACCTCCCCGGCCCTTAGATCTTCAATTCCACCTTCCACCTTAATCCAACGCCGCCCCGCGTCGTCCCTTTGAAGTGGTAAAACTTTCGCTTAGTGATAAATATTTGATTCCATTATTTATTGCTGCGGTGGTAATCTGACTTCTGGTGGGGATGTTCTTCTTCATCTTCTCCTCGTGGCTCAGTCGTAGATCATGACGGGGGGACGCGCGCGCCACTGCTGATGATGATGATCCTGAAACTTCTGAATATGCATGTCGAGAAGCGACTCGTAACACGATAAAGTCGGATAACTTGGGGCCGTACATCGTGAGGCTTAGAAGCAGCTGCTGTGTTGTGTAACACGCCTAATGCCGTACGGCAGAAGTTTTCTGACAGTGAAAAACAACTTTTTTTATGGTGAAATGTCATGAAAAACTTCACAAGGTTCATTGATAAGGTTCAAAATAAAAATCTACATGAAAAAAAGTAAAAATAAAACTACCACAAAAATCTTACAAAATAAAAACACGTAAATGAACGTTAAATGACACAAGAAAAAAATTACCTCAGAAGTCAACCGAGGGTTGTCACACGCCCCCGTTACGGAAAAGCGCTATCGGTTAATCACGACAGTCGCGACGGTTCATTATCCGCCTCATAAATTATTTATTACACATTTTACACTATACCAACATTAAGTGGTGGGGCGTGGGTGAGTTTTTCCCCTGGCTGGGATGGGGGCCACCAAACTTCACGTGTCAGTAGTGAACTCTCTCGCGGAAGCGAGAGTGCGAGTTATTGTTTTCTTTGGCTTTCAAATATTTAAATTAATGTTTTACAGCTGATAAGAGGGAAATTTATTAATGAATTATAAACAATGACGCGCAGTTCAGCATAATTGGGCGCCGGGAAAGTTTGGAAGGCGGAGTGGTAATTAATTAACTATTTAAACTTATTTTCCTGTAACATGGTTGATGGGCTTACATGGAAGAAACATTCGCTTATTTAAGCTGTTAGGCAAGAACACTTAAACCAATATTTGATTGTTATGATCATTGCAAGTTCATGCGTGTGTTGCATTCAAGGCTAAAACGTTAAAAATAAAGAAAATCGTATTATTTGATGAACTCATTTGAAACGTTTTTCCACCTCACTCCTAATGTTAGCATACAACAATTCCACGTCAAACCAGCAGGTTCCAGATCACAAGTGCTCCGATCTGGCACAAATTTGGCATGAAAGTTCCTTGGCCAAAATAATTAGACCGGTATTTTTTGTTTGGCAACTAGAGTGAACCAAAAAAATTGTGATTTTGACGATTTTTGCAAAAAAAAAACATTTTCTAAACCGCTGAACGAATTTCAGATTTTTAGTTAAGGTAATTAGTTGGGCTTTTCATGAAACAAAAACTAAGACAAAATATAGATGAACATAATCATAGGTGAAATGAAAACTTTGTTTGCTGATTTGAAGATCTCAAGACCAAAGTTGATTAAATTTTTAATGATTTTTCAGAATGTTCTTCGTAACATATCAAAAAAAAGGGCGAATATCCATTAACTAGATTCTGAGATCAGATTTCTTGAAAAAAAAAATTGTGTTTCGGTATCTCACAATCGAACTAAAACAACCATGCTTCTCCATTAGGGTGCGCAGAATATGAGAATTTTTATCAAAACCTCGCTCCACAAGCTAAATATTGTTCCTTGAGCTATTTTAGGACTCTGAGTCAAATATGAGCAAAATCGGTCAACATTTACCCATGAAGTTTGTATGGGACAAATGGAAAAAAATGTATGAAAAACTCAATTTTCTTACGGTTTTGTCTGCAGGGCACCCTGCTTCCATCCAAATATTCTCAAAAGTGAGATTCTTATTGGAAATTTAATGTTCTACAACTTTGTAGAACATGCCAAAGCTGTAAAACTCGATCCTGAAAAGTTATTAGCGATTTAAAAATGTCATTTTTGTATGAAAAACATTTTTTTCACAAACTTTAGACTCGAGTATCAATGGGTTAATCTTAACCAATTCAGCTCAAAATTTCCACAAATGCTTGAAATAACCCAATTAACCGTTTTTCGCTTGTGAAGCAGGGGATCATTTTTTTCTGGGCACCCTATTCTCCATAGAAATGAGTTCCTAGTGCATTTTGCTACTGGTTTGAAGTGGAATCAGTGCATGTCAGCACATTTTAGTTTGATTACAGCTTCTTTAAAGCGTTTTTATCCGATACAAGGTATTATATGGCTAAACAAGAAGTGGCCAACCAATCTTCTACCATTTTTTTTAAAACATAAAAAAGCAAATCTTTTTAAAATATTCATGAAATCTTTTTTCATTATTTCTTATAAAGTTTCAAATCAAAATCATAATTTACACTTACAGCATAAATAGGGGGTTTCAAAAATAATAATTAACCCTCTACAACCCAACCCCGCCTCTAGACGGGCTTCGATTTAAAAAATCGCCAAAAATCCATTTTTCAACCAATTTTTGATCTTCAAAAAGCATTGGAAAGAAGAATTTTTTTTTTTAGGGTCGGAAGTTTGACTTGTTTTATGTGACTTTGCCAATGTTTTTATAATTTTAATTTTTTTAGGGGTCAACTTTGGCTGTGGTTTTTACTAACATTTCCTATATTTTAAGTAAAAAGAAGTATGCAGTAATTTTTCTAGTGCCCCAGACTATGCCTCTACGCATTTATTTACAATTTAAATGATAATGGTTCCATTTTAAAGCAGAAAATGTGAAAAACATGCAAAAAATTGAAAAAGTTACTATAAAAACATGAAAAAATTAGATAGGCAAAATGTAATGATAGGAGGTGGTAGAGTAGGCCAAATACTACCAAAAACAAACATAAACTAAACAAGATAAATGCAAATCAAAAATCAAAATCAAATTATTCGCTCTACAGCATTGCCTTGGCGTTCTCGATTGCGAGATTCCTACTCGAAACTAGGTGTTCGAAGGCTTGATTTCTGAGGCAATTGCAAACCTCTTTTTACACTCTAGCTTCCATCTACCCCGGGATTCGAACTGACAACCTTTGGATTGTTAGTCCAACTGCCTACCAGCGACTCCACCGAGACAGGACCCAGGGAGACGACTCCTACACCTGGACTGAGCTAACGACCTAACCTTTTTAGGTTAGTCTGGGGCCAACATTTACTTCCCGTCCGACGGAAGGCGTGATCAGACAAATCTCGTCTCGAAAAATGCCTCCGGGACCGTCTGGGATCGAACCCAGGCCGACTGGGTGAGAGGCAACCACGCTTACCAATACACCACGGTCCGTAAATGCAAATAAAAATACTAAAAATGAAACAAAAAATAAAAACGGAATCGACGTTACACCTTATAATGTGGCCCTCTTAAACCTTCCGGTTTCGTCAACGGATCCACAGGCATGTATCGTTCTTTTAGCGACAAGACTCCGCCTCCCGGGTCTCCTAAGTGTGAAGGTATGGCACGGGGAGAGGGCACCGAATGCCTATAAAAATGAAACAAGAAAAACATAAAACAAGAGAAGTAAAGTTTATCGTATAACAAAAGTTGCTCAAAATGACCTCCTGAACACGGGAAAAATAAAAATTTTCGAAAAAAAATTTGGGCAGTAGAGGGTTAAATATTTCAAGTCTGTTTTCAGAATGTGATAACAAAACTTATCACAAAATGCTTTATAACATCACAGTCGACACGAATGCCAATGCAAAAGTAAAGTTTCTTTAATAAGAAAAAAAACATCACAGTTATGCTACTATTAAAAATTGTACAGAATATTTAGAATATTGATTTATTTTTACTTAAATTTATCGTTCTTTTCCGATCTGTGGTCTCAAAAATTCAAATTTGTTGAAAGATTACAAAGTCTTTATTACTTTGAAAATGTCTATTTATGCGTTTAACAATTTTCTTATGTTACTTTTTTTTCTTTTTTATTCCTTAATTATATTTTGCCTTTTTTTTTTATTCTTTAATATTAAATTATTATCCAATTAAAATATTTGGCTAGAAAAGGAATCTTCCATATTTTCTCATAATTAACTGAGATATTTTGAATGATTGCAAAACAACTGGGCTGGTTTAAAACACATTTTTAAACATTTTTTTCATTAATTGGTTGATTCCATGGCTTGTTATTTCAATTTCTGCATTTGTTTTATTTTTTGCCAAGAGTCGAGGGACATACACTTCAAAAAGAATTTGCAATGGCCCAAGTAAAACCAAATATTTCCAACATTTATCTTGATACCTGTCTACAATTATTTCAAAAATTTGCATAAAAGTCCTTTGATCAAATTTCTTCTATTAATATTTTTTCCATTGGGTCTTATTAAACGATTCTTAAGATTTTTTGTTATTATGCTAAGTTTTCGTTTTCTGTTTAAGTTACTTTTGATTTTTGTAAAAGGGTCATTCTCCGCCAACTCACACAGCAGTTGCCCCGTAACTTTTGTCCCTGATCACGAATACGAGGTCCGTTTTTTGATATCTCGTGACGGAGGGACGGTACGACCCCTTCCATTTTTGAACATGCTAAAAAAGAGGTGTTTTTCAATAATTTGCAGCCTGAAACGGTGATGAGATAATAATTTGGTGTAACAGAGACTTTTATGTAAAATTGTACGCCCGATTTGATGGCGTACTCAGAATTCCGAAAAAACGTATTTTTCATCGAAAAAAACACTTAAAAAGTTTTAAAAATTCTCTCATTTTCCGTTACCTGACTGTAATTTTTTTTGTAACATGTCATTTTAAGGGAAATTTAATGTTCTTATCGAATCTACATTGACTCAGGAGGGTCATTTTTTCATTTAGAACAAAACATTTTATTTTAAAATTTCGTGTTTTTTCTTACTTTGCAGGGTTATTTTTTATAGTGTTACAATGTTGTACAAAGTTGTAGAACAGACAATTATAAAAAATTTGATATATAAAAATAAGGGGTTTGTTTATAAACATCACGAGTTATCGCGATTTTACGAAAAAAAAGTTTTGAAAAAGTTGGTCGAAGTTGATCATGGCCGTTCATGGTCATCCGCGACAGACACGGACAACGAAACAAAGAAAAACGCAAAAAGTAACTCTTTCAAAACTTTTTTTCGTGAAATCGCGATAACTCGTGATGTTTCTGAGCAAACCCCTTATGTTTATATATCAAATTTTTTGTAATTGTCTGTTCTACAATTTTGTAGAACATTGTTGTACTCTAAAAAATTACCCTACAAAGTTAGAAAAACACGAAATTTTAAAATGAAAAATTTTGTTCTAAATGAAAAAATGACCCATCTGGGTCAATGTAGATTCGAAAAGAACATTAAATTTCCCATAAAATGACATGTTCCAATTTTTTTTACAGTCGGGTAACGGAAAATGGCAGGGTTTTTAAAACTTTTTTAGTGTTTTTTTTGATGAAAAATACGTTTTTTTCGGAATTCTGATTACGCCATCAAATCGGGCGTCTAATTTTACATAAAAGTCCCTTTGACACCAAATTTCTATTTCATCACCGTGTCAGGCTGCAAATAATTAAAAAAAAACACCTCTTTTTTCGCATGTTAAAAAATGGAAGGGGTCGTACCGCCCCTCCGTCACGAGATATCATAAAACGGACCTCGGATTCGTGATCAGGGACAAAAGTTACCCCTTAGGACAGAGTTTCACGCAAATCGAAGAGGGGTTAGGGCAACTGCTGTGTGAGTTGGCGGAGAATTACCCATAACTTTTCAATTTTGTAGTGTCACAAAAAACCCTTTTTTTTTTAAAGGATAAAAAAGGTCTTAATTAAAAAAACAATACCCTTTTGGTTTATTGCTGATTCAAAATGTTCATTGGATTTCCCTTTTTAATGACATGTTCCACAATTTTTTTAATAGTAATTTGCGAAAAATGCATAAATTTTAATGTTTTTGTTGTTGTCTTTTTTCGATGAAATAAAGTTTTTTTAAATTTCACATCGGTCTTAAGAATCTACATAGAAGTTCCTTTTACACAAGATTTTCAAATCATTTCCAATTAAGATGATTCAAAATATGTCTTTTTCGAATGTTCAAAAAATTTCAGAAAAATGCAGCAAAACAATACATGGGCATAGAAATTAAAGGAAAAAAATTGATATAAGTAAAGTTGAAATTACTGAAATGACGTTACTGTTCTTAACAAATAAAAACTCATTTACATTATTTTGCAGTTTTTCTGTCATCAGTTTTTCTTCAATGCTTCTGTTTTCTTTAATTTCATAAAATTTTATGATTGATTCGTTTTGATTTTGTATAACAGCTTATTTTTTTATCATTCTATAATTTCTCTCACATTTTATTACTCTTTAAATTATGCTTGAATTCGTATAAATTGTTCTTTATTTTGGCTTTAGGTTGTCAATAAATTGCTTAGCTTATAGCAAACAAGTTGAACAATAGATTTGTTAGGCTGAATAAGGTTGAATGAATGGTTGCTAAGACTTTTGTTTTTCAACAAGTTGGCAACCTGTTTTGAAACCCTCTTTCTCTCGTACCATAAAATTCAGAAGAGAATAATTGCTGAATCATTTAAAACTTAGATTGCTATTCAAAAAATGATTTCAGAACGATACTAAAATGTACTCATATTTCACCCCTGTGCAGAACATAATTTGTAGCGTTTCGCACGTTGAGGACGTGTTGTTTACAGCAAACTCCCACATCAAAATTTCCAACGAGCGCTTTCAGCAGCGCTGACCAGATTTTCCTGAACAACGCTTTTGCGTGACAACGTACATTATCTCTACTGGTGGGTGGCTTTCGCCTGCGAAGAGTTTCAACTTTGTTTTCAATTAATAGTTTCCATTACAATGTAAACATCAACACATAAAACATGGTGCGGCGCGACATCCATTAAATAATCTAAATTGCTCTAGCGACACGGCCAGCCAGAATGATGTGGTTTAAGCTGCTAGGCTGTGTGGCTTACGATTAGATTAAATTTTAAGTGCTGTTTGATGGGAGTTAAATGAAATTTCCCAACCTCTCCCACACCATTGTGGGCTGGGCGCGGCGGCGAGAGGGCCTGCTCCTGAAAGTGACGGAATTTTACGACCTTAGACGAAATAAAATTAATTCACTTCCAGCTTTTCTGAAAAGAAGACGAAGAAGATGCAGAAGAGTAAGCGGCCGGGTCAGTTTCTCTAGATCGGTTCCGCAGTGAAAGTGTCCGACCATAAAAACGCGGTGATGCTGCCAAGA
This sequence comes from Culex pipiens pallens, assembly GCF_016801865.2. NCBI lineage: Eukaryota > Metazoa > Arthropoda > Insecta > Diptera > Culicidae > Culex > Culex pipiens. The sequence continues at coordinate 12,225,176 of NC_068938.1, read as the reverse complement.
GAGTGCTCCTTGGATGCTCTAATTATCCGGTGGAATGGAAGATACGAGGCTTGGAGGATTGAAAAAAAGGGGAGGCCTCTCATCTCGCCAAAGGCACTCTAATTGGTAATGTCTCACTTTGGCCAAGGACCCAAATCCGGAAGCAGCAGCAGTGGGCCACGCAGTTTGTTTTATGACTTTGAAACGGTGATATTCGCACGTTATCTGGACTTTACGAGCACCAGGTCGCACTTAATGGGCGTTGGACGGCGGAAGAGCCCAGCATCCCCCCGAGGGGCTCATCGGGGGACAATTTAAGATAGCAACGCGGACACGCGGTGAAGTGGTGAGCTTTGTCATAATCAAAGTGCTTTCGGCTGGAAAGTGGGTTCTGGAGCAGGGATTTTCCGAGGGATTATGAGGTAATCTAGCGATTGTAACATTGCGTAATTCGTTACGTGAGTGTTGGTGGTTTGGTATTCTTCACGCTTGGATCTATTTCTGCTATGCTTTAATCACTTTTCCTTGTACGTGATTGTCAGTCATTACCTTGATTCAAACTAACTTTAATTGTACATTTAACAGCTGCAAAAGTAAATTATTAATCATGGTTTGTACCTCTTTAAACAAAAATATTTTTTTTTCTATTTTTATTTGTTTGCAACAGGAAACCAGTAAGTGAAACCCACTTAACTGTATTAATATAATTGATCAAAGAGAACTAGTCATTAATTAACCATTTTGTTCATGGAATCAAAACCACTACTATATTGCCAATTTGATTGATAATAAATTTCTGCAGAAATTCATTAGCAGCGTTTTTTTTGCTTTTGCTTCTTTCTATTAATTTATTAATTCTTTTATAGCTTTGTTCATTCCTATTAAAAACCAATCAAAACCAATGTATAGAACGTATCTGGTCGTAGCGAAAATTGATTAAATACAATTGCCATTCAATTTCAATAGCGAGAATTAATGATGTATTCATAAATAAAATGATATTTTAAAAATGAACAAACATTGTTACATATTTTAAAAGGTAAAATAACAAATTTTTCTGACAAAAAAAAACACATTCCAAGATGTATAATAACCATGATTTGAATAACTGTTTACCCTATGTTTTTGTTGCAATTTGTTGATTCTGTTTTGTTTTTGTTTTTGTTTTTGTTTTTGTTTTTGTTTTTGTTTTTGTTTTTGTTTTTGTTTTTGTTTTTGTTTTTGTTTTTGTTTTTGTTTTTGTTTTTGTTTTTGTTTTTGTTTTTGTTTTTGTTTTTGTTTTTGTTTTTGTTTTTGTTTTTGTTTTTGTTTTTGTTTTTGTTTTTGTTTTTGTTTTTGTTTTTGTTTTTGTTTTTGTTTTTGTTTTTGTTTTTGTTTTTGTTTTTGTTTTTGTTTTTGTTTTTGTTTTTGTTTTTGTTTTTGTTTTTGTTTTTGTTTTTGTTTTTGTTTTTGTTTTTGTTTTTGTTTTTGTTTTTGTTTTTGTTTTTGTTTTTGTTTTTGTTTTTGTTTTTGTTTTTGTTTTTGTTTTTGTTTTTGTTTTTGTTTTTGTTTTTGTTTTTGTTTTTGTTTTTGTTTTTGTTTTTGTTTTTGTTTTTGTTTTTGTTTTTGTTTTTGTTTTTGTTTTTGTTTTTGTTTTTGTTTTGTTTTTGTTTTTGTTTTTGTTTTTGTTTTTGTTTTTGTTTTTGTTTTTGTTTTTGTTTTTGTTTTTGTTTTTGTTTTTGTTTTTGTTTTTGTTTTTGTTTTTGTTTTTGTTTTAGTTTTTGTTTTTGTTTTTGTTTTTGTTTTTGTTTTTGTTTTTGTTTTTGTTTTTGTTTTTGTTTTTGTTTTTGTTTTTGTTTTTGTTTTGTTTTTGTTTTTGTTTTTGTTTTTGTTTTTGTTTTTGTTTTTGTTTTTGTTTTTGTTTTTGTTTTTGTTTTTGTTTTTGTTTTTGTTTTTGTTTTTGTTTTTGTTTTTGTTTTTGTTTTTGTTTTTGTTTTTGTTTTTGTTTTTGTTTTTGTTTTTGTTTTTGTTTTTGTTTTTGTTTTTGTTTTTGTTTTTGTTTTTGTTTTTGTTTTTGTTTTTGTTTTTGTTTTTGTTTTGGTTTTTGTTTTTGTTTTTGTTTTTGTTTTTGTTTTTGTTTTTGTTTTTGTTTTTGTTTTTGTTTTTGTTTTTGTTTTTGTTTTTGTTTTTGTTTTTGTTTTTGTTTTTGTTTTTGTTTTTGTTTTTGTTTTTGTTTTTGTTTTTGTTTTTGTTTTGGTTTTGGTTTTGGTTTTGGTTTTGGTTTTGGTTTTGGTTTTGGTTTTGGTTTTGGTTTTGGTTTTGGTTTTGGTTTTGGTTTTGTTTTTGAGAATTTAATGCTATTTTTCTCATTATGCAGGTAAACACATTTACCAATCTTTTCTAGAGACCAGTATCGATCTAACCTTTTTTTCATAAAATTATTTTTTATTAGGTCCTTTTCGGTGCTGGGACCTGGTTAGGACCGAGTCGGCTTTTGTAATTACATTGTTCTTAATGCTAAGAGTAATTACTGAGGATCGATCCAACCTTACAACTTCAATTACGTAAGTAGGCAAAACCTACGCCAATTCAGTCCATCAGCATCACCAAAGTGAATCTAATTAGTAAATAGCCGTCGTCTTCAACGCTACCTTCCACATCTAAGACGATTACTGTTTCATGTCGCATCTTAATGGAACGCTCAATTAGTTGACAAACCCCTTCTCCTATCCCTTAGGGGGCGACTTGGACCCTAAACCCGCAATGAATTTGATGGGTAAAATTTTACTGAGTGCGAAACTGTTTCCAGTGTTCTCAACCTATTCAAAACATGAAAGGGGGACACCACTGGGTGGATGGAGGGGGGGAGGGGACAATATTGCCAGACTGGTTCTCGTCATTAAGCCGACAATTAGTCGGTCTTTCTGTGTGTTTGCTGGATTAAGATCTCTCCGGTGCGGATTCTGCTTATGGCTATTGACTCTGGGAAATTTGAGTGGCAGATACAAATGTTCTTTGAAGAAGAGTACACAACTCTTTTCCCCTTCACTCTTCTGCTCTTCTGAATTCTTCAAGGACCTTCCGCACTTCTTTGTAATTAAGTCAGAGTCCTTGGAGCAACTCAATATCTGAGAGAGCTTTCGTCTATATTAATGTTCTTCCCTTTTTCATCATCCCTCCCACCTTCGTCACGATAATGGTGAAAGGTTCTCTCGTTGCTGCAGCAGCCAAAAGAAGGTCTCATTCGAAATGGGACGATGTTTTCACCTAATCAGAACCGTCCTGACGGCAGTAGCATCTTGCGCAATCAAGGCCCATTTCACCCACGCCACTTGAGAGAAAATTCCTTGCTGGGCCGCGAAATTCCCAGCAAAATTCCAGGCCCAGGACCTCGGAGGGATCCCCTTCTGATTGCCGGATCAAAATGCCACAAGCCGGTGTGGTGGTATTTCCGCGATTAAAATGCGAACTGATTCTGGGAAAAGGGTTTCCAAAAAAAGGAGGAATCGATAACGAGGGATAGACGAAAAGTACAAAGTTGTTTCCCAACACCACCCACATTTTGCTCGTTTCATTTTAAGAAACTTGAAATTGTGCCATTGAACTTGGGGGAAAATAAAATTGTATATTTGAAACATTTTCTTTTTTAGCTCTCAAGGGGATTATTTCCAGGAAGCAGCAAAAAAAACCGTAAAATCAACTCGTGCACCATATGGGATCTTCCCTCGCCAAACTCGCCAGAATGAAATCAATTGGGAAACATGCTTTGAATAAATGAATGGATAAATAGGATCAGGACAGGGGTTTTCTGTTTTTATCTGTGTCCTCCCAGCGTGGGAAGGGTGCACCGGAAAGAATCCTCCCTCCCTGCCCTCAGAGGAATCAAGAAGGATGAACCGGTGTGGCGGAGCTTTTAAAGATATATAGACTTGCGGATTTCGAGAGCGGACTCGCGTCGATGAATTTCAATTTGGGACGAGGATTTTCGAAAGCTTGGTTGGGAAAACAAAAAAGATTACTCAACTTAGTTGTTGGTTCACAGTTACATGAAAAAGACAATAGTTGTTATTTTTGAATGTCAACCGAAAATTTCAGTTTATTGACCCAAGAAGATGTTTGAAAAATTCAGCACATTTGATAGGATTTATTGGGTTCAGACCGGCTGCGAAGTGGTTCATCCATTTGAAGAATAGTCGGCGAAACATACATTAACATTAATTTGCTACAATATTAAGTGGGAAGTGAATGCGAATGGTTCAATGACGTTAGCAAAAATCAGTCAAAGTCAAACTTTAAGAACATTTAAATTTTTTTCAGACTCCAGTTTAATTATCACGAAATTTGATTATTATTAAATGCCACCTTTTCGTTTTCTGTTATGATTTTGAATAACATTTTAAAGTTTACGATTCAGATTCAGAAACCAACAAAAAAAATTACTGGGCAAAATGTCGCATAAAATTCAATTTTTTTTTAATTTTTGGCTCGACAAGATTATTAAATCTTGCTTCGATATGAAATTGAATAAAATGTAAAAAGATAAAATATTAGCAAATCGGCGAAAACTTTTTAGCTACATTAGTCGAACATTGAAAAAATTGTTCAATAAATGACCATACACATGCCTTACATTTCATTTCAAAATATATACACGGTGTGTTTTCTAGAACAACCTTTTCAGGAAAAAATAGTCATCGCTACTTTAAAATGTGTCTTATAGGAAATTTTCTCAGCTTTCCAATGCTTCTAAGAGCGAAATGTTTCATCGGGAAATTTCTGAGTTATCTCTATTTTAAGTTTTTTGGTTTTAAATTCCTTTATTATTTATTGGAAACTTTATATAACTTTATATGTATCATTTACTGATAAAAATGTGCAAAATAAGACAAGAAACAACTTTGTAGAAGGTTGCAAACCGCTAAACATCTTGAAAATTAAGTTTTGTTTTAGTTTTTGAATATATGGGATTCATTCAGAAATTAAAATCATAAAACAGTGTAAAAATATATTTTTAACAAGAATTATTAGTCTACTACATATTTTTTGTGTACAAATATCACGTGTCTGCTCAGATTTAGCTTGTTCAACCGAAACTTTGGCAGGTTTGTGATTGTTAATGGTATTATTGAATTTTAATGAATAAATTTAATATTTTCTTAAGCAAACATTAACCAGGAACATAAATACAAATATGATTTAAAATCGAAAATGTACTACATATAACTGTTGCAAGCTTCAAAAGTCATATTTTCATGAGTATAAAATAAAGATAAAATTTTATAAAATATTTTCTGATGAAAATGTACTTAAAAGTAGCATTAAAACTCGAGTTCAGAATGCTGAAAACATCGTTACAAACCTTTTTTTTTGATTGAACAAAAATTAAATATTATTTTAACAAAAAAAAATCAAACTATTTGAACAAACATCAAGAAATATTTTTTTTAAAGATGAGATTGAAGATGATTCTAAAATATTGCTAATTCCTTGATCATCTGATACAAAAAAAACTAAAACAATGATTACATAATGAAAAGTATTTCTCCTAAAGCTTGCAACAGTAGTTTGCAGTTTAATTTCGAGTATTAAACATGTTTTGTATCCATGCAACTGGTTAATGTTTGATTAAGGAAATATGATATTTATTCATAAAAATCTTGTAATACCCCATAATATCCTATCAATCTCAAACCTGTAAAACTGCCAGTTGTATCAGCTAATTCCAAGCTAAATCAGAGCAGACCGGTTGTTATTTGTACACAACAATTAAGTAATTATTTTTTTGTTCTTGTTAAAGTATTATTTTAATACGGTTTTATGATTTTAATTTCTGAATAAATTCCACATAGTCAAAAATTCGGTTAAAACTTCATTTTCAAAATGTTTAGCGGTTTGCAACCTTCTACAAAGTTGTTTCTTGTCTTATTTTGCACATTTTGATGAGTAAATGACACATGAAACACATCATTTGACAAGTTTCCTGGACTGTTATTTAAAAATTTCCAATAAATGATTAAGGATTTTAAAACAAAAAACTTAAAATATAGATAGGGTATATGGCCCTATTTTGGACCTACTATGCAAAGCGTCAACATATTTCGCATGGTTCTCAAGAACGGTCTAACTAATTTGGCTCGTTTCAGGATTGTTTTGTGCCTTAATTTATGCTTAACAAAGTGTACTATTGAAAATTGAAAATAATTTAACCATTTCATTGTAATAAGCATTTCAAGTAAAACATTTTTTGGATGCTTTTTGGACTTATTGAATGTATTTTGGAGACATCGCTGAACCTATTTTGGACCCACACTCTGATTGGTTGAAATTTGGCCAACTCGAATTGCGGCGTGCGACGGCAACACGCACACTTACAAAAACTCGGTTTGATAAACCAAAGGGCCTATCCACGATTATAATTTGGAAAATATTTATTTCAGAAATTAAATAATTATGATAAAACAATGGATTTGAATTTGAAAACGTGTTTTAATTATATTGAATGGAAACTCACGCATCTTTAGCAGGTCTATGTCCTATTTACAATTTGCGTATTCTTACGAACTAATTGTTCAAGCATTAGAACATAAAAGACAACCCGTTATTAGTCGCAATAAAAACACCTTAACTTAAAATTAAATGAATGACAGAGATACATAACAAGTTACAATGAAAAAAGGTTCTAAATTTTACGCAGAGCTTAAGTACAAATATTATTAAACAATCAAGAAATTTTAAAAGGAGATTATAGCTTGTAACTTGGTGTGAAACTTTCTCATCTGTCATGTTAAACTTTACAGTTGCTTGACAAAAAGTTTAACTACATGTTGCACTTTTAAAAACAATGTAATATTTGAAAAAACTCTTTGTTTATATACCAGGGTGCCTTTGATAGTCATAGTTTGTCTCGTTAAAAGCAGATTTGAGATGTTCAAACATTATTTTTTCTTCGAACTTACCATCACTTAGGTAGCTGATATAATTTTTAAGAAAATTATTTATGTCAATATTTAGTTAACTATGTTTAGCTTTTAACATAATACATATATATTTTAGGTAAAATTGTTAAAAATTCAGAAGTTTGCCTGAAATTCGTTGAAACTAGTTTTGTTTATTAAATTATAGGTTTATATTATTAATCATAGATTTATATTGTTTAACATGTTTAACTGAATTCAAAGAAAGTTTTCACATTTTATATGAAATTTGTTTTACTGAAAATGCATTTTAATTGGGAGATTTTTTAAAATTATGTTTCAAAAACAAATAATATTTAATAATATTTATATTTAACTTATTTTACCTTTTCCTAGTAGAAGATTGTCCGAAGAATCCGAAAATGCATTCCGTTTTACGATTCAAAATCATGTTCATTGAGAAAATCATGACACTTTGAGAAGATTAAAATAAAGCTATTTATCAACATTTTCTTAATTATAATTAACTAATTTTTTAAACTATTCAAAATTTCATGAAAAGTTCTTCATGAGGTACTTTGAGCACTTCTCTACCACGGTCAGTATGATTCCATACCATTCCGTACGTATTTAATTTGTACTCTTCATTTTGCGGAAAAATCTCAAACCTATCTAAGTCACCCCGGCTATCAAAGTCACCCAGATTTACGGTAATCAGAAATGTCTCAAATCATAAAATTCATAAAGTTAACATCGCATTAACCTCTTATGCTAGTTTTTTTTTTTTCGAAAGATTGTTATTTTTCTAACTGGTTCAATTGTGTTTCCAACATGATTGACACGGTAAAATCTAAAAGTGTGATTTATTATAAGCCAACGCTGCCAATTGTGCCGTTATACATGTATTTTTAAAAATCTTCTATATATATAAAAAATTTCGACGGTTTTGTTCGAACGCGCATCAGTTGATAACGGAAAGTCGGATGGGAGCGCTCTTTGCTGCGTTGGGTTCGTATAAGCCCAAGGAAGGTTCTTACGCTAAAGAGATACAACTTTGGCCACTTTGAACCCGATTCCGGAAAATCTGCAGATTGAGAAAAGCTGCGAAAATCAAATTTTGATCACAGGAGGCTGAACTGGCAAACAAGCAAGAAACGTCAGGAAACCAAAAAAGGGCAAGACGAAGTTTGCCGGGAAGAGCTTGTTATATATAGATAGATATGCAAAAATCAGTTAAAACTTACAAAAAATATATTTTCCATGTGTATATTTCTCTGATTAGTTTGCAATACGTCGTAACAGCCATCACGATCTCCGACACTTATTTGATTTTTTTCTCTGAATCTAACCAAATTTTGTTTGTTTTCCAGTAAAGAGCATTTTAAAAGACGTGCAGATGACAATTCAAAGCATTTTTTATTTATAGTTCGTAAAATGATCGAGAACTGATCGGAAAATTGATTTGTTTACAACTAGCGCTTAGGATCTGTTTAAAACTAACTCAATATTTTTTAAATTTAATTCATACGACTTTTTCAAAAACCACTCGTAAGTAATGTTGACAGCTCCTGTCACGGTGACAGCTGACGATTTAATGAACTAGACCCTTTAGGTTTTTCAATCGTTTCCCCTTCAATTCCAACAGGGTAGCCAGTTTGCATTTTTTGAAGCAAAAATTAAAAATATATGCAGCTAAATTGGTGATAATAATGTTAAGACAAAAATAAATCGACATCAGTTTAAATTTTGGGATACTTTGCAATCGGTCCTAAAAATCATTTAAATCTCTATCATCAATTTGCATTTTTATCGTTTAAAAAACATATTTTCATTGTTTCTGTTAATCATTTGCTTTTTAAAGCTTAGATTTCTTTCAAATAATTACAGTAAAGAAATGCAATTCAAAATATTAAATTAAAAAATTTCAATTAATTTCAATGAAATATCGAAATAAATTGATAAACAAAACTGGCAACACCTTGTTATACATGTGTTGGTGATAGCCTTGAACCGACGGCAAAGTAGCTCCAAAAACTGATCCAACGCGGCTGATTTGAAAAAATATTTTGAATTGAGTTTTTTTCGGTGATAGAATAGTTATTTCAATGGTTTAGTGACGAAAAACATAAAAGAATTAAATAAACAACAGTTACATTGCTCGGAAACCGGACGAAATTGCTTGGTGTCAGTGCAAAACAGAAAAAATCATCAAGGTGTCGCGAGCCAAATCTGATAAGCAACGAGGCTGGAATATTTGGACCTAATCGATGTGCTAGGAAAACGGTAGGAAATACGAATGGCATTGGAAAAAGTGGCTGAAAAAGCGAAAATAATCAAAAATGTTTACATTTTTGGAAGAGGTAAGCTACAAAACGATCCTGCTTACACTTTCTGTTGGTTGGATTCAGTGAATTCGTACTTTAAAAGCCTGAACTACCTCGATTAATAAAAATAGGTCCAAAATAGGTACTAGGTCCAAAATAGGGTCATATACCCTATCTCAGAAATTTTCCGATGAAACATTTCGCTCTTAGAAGCATTGAAAAGCTGAGAAAATTTCCTATAAGACACTTTTGAAAGTAGCGATGACTATTTTTTCTCCTTAAGGTTGCCCAGAAAACACGCCGTGATATATAGAGCCCATCCATAAACCACGGGGAATCTTTTTAAGAAAACAGGAAAAGTTTTTTTTTGTGTGATGTTCAAATTAAATAAAGATTTTTGTTTAGTTTATTGAAAAATAATATAAAATGTAGCATAAAAAGTAGTTTCTGTAATTTTTATGTAAAATTTTCAAAGATATTTTTACAGAATTTTCCGAAAATTCCGTAAAATGTTGTGTTTAGAAAAGTCCCCGTGAAATTTCCGATTCTAGAGCGTGAAAAATCACTACCCGAGCAGACGGAAATAACTTGGGAATACCATTTTTTGATATTTGAAAATACTAGGCCAATAACATTTCATGTTATTTATAACAAGATTTGTTATTCGTCGTTATGAATTTTTTGTTATTGGATTGTTATTGTAATAATAGACTAATAACATTTTTAGTTATTCTTCGAACAAATCTTTGTTATTATTTTTTGTTATTTTAACAACTAATCCGATCATCCCAATAACAGTTGGAGTTATTCTTCCATAACAAAAAATGTTATTCCAAAGTTGTTTTGGCTTTCAACCAATATCAGACCAATAACAAATTTTGTTATGATAACATAAACTGTTATTAAACCTTTACGCAAGAATGGACATTTCAGGAAGATTCCATAACACTTTCTGTTATTTTAACAGAATTTGTTATTGAAATGGCATGAATTTTGTTATTACCGTCTGCCCGGGTATGTTTTGAGAAATGATTTTGAGAATTATTTTTTTCTTCTTTACTATATTATTTTTGTTTTTCAGTTATTGATATGTTTCATTGGACCAAATGTGCCAATATTTGATTGCAGTGCTTTACGAACGTTTTTATTACGGCCAAGCTATGTTTTTTTGGTAAAAATAGTGATTTTGCAAAGAATAAAACATATTTTTTTGCCCTTTCGAAACGTTAGTCGTGATTTTTAAATTTCAAAAAAACTTTTTTATATTTTAATTTTTGCAACGATTTTCTCAACTCGAACTCAACTGAAAATTCGAAAAGTTTTCGTGATTAAATTGGAAACTGATAATAAAATTGCTTTTTCTTTTTCTTTTTTAATTTTACCCTTTCAATAAAATAAGCGACCTCAAACTTGAGTAGTTTATTGCCTGTTACAAAACCAAATGCATTTTTTCAATATTTCATCACCGCCATGTTGGATTATAAATTTCCAAACAACGTAAGAGCCTTTTTATGCTTAATTGGTTTGGGTAATTAGATTAACCGAAGATTTGGTTATCCAAAGTGATTTTTTCCCCAGGAAGTGGATAATCTGGACAGCTTTTCAAATTGAAAATTATCTTCATGCGGACGGTAGGATGATTCAATGGAAAAAAATAAATCAATGCTTCAATCTAGTGATTCATGTATTGTGATAGAACACTTACCTGGCCTAGATAAATAAATTTAAATTGATGCAAGAATTCTGAAAAGTCAATAACTTGGAACAAAGAGTCTGAAATTGATTTCACCTCACTTTTCAAGTGAAATAATTTACAATTTATTATTAATTAGTGAAATTTTCAGGAATAAATTATGTTCCCACAAATTCCTTTTTTTTTTTTTTTTTTTTTTTTTTTTTTTTTATTAATACCGAATTACGCACTTCCCAGCAGAAGCTGGGAATATTTCACCTACCTTTTATTTTTTTTAAAGGTTAGGCTCGGACTGCTATGCACGTATGCCAGTGAGAAAAGTTTCTCTTTAAAGGCTGTGCAAACTATTACATAAATTAAAAACTATAGATAAATTCTAAATCATAAAAACACTGGGTGCGGGTTGTAAGCCGCAGTTGCTGGTAGTGGGCGGTTGGTGGCGGGTTGCGGTTGGCGGCGGGAGGGCGGTGTGCGGCGGGTGGCGTTGGGCGGCGGGTGGTGGGCGGCGGGCGGTGGGCGGCGGGCGGTGGCAACCGGAAAGCAGAGAAGAAAACTCTTTAGTGGCGGGTGTTTAGACAAGGTAGTCAATTATTTTTGACTTGATGTGGTTCCGTAACGACAGCTTGAAAGCACCCTGACTCGCATTTTTACAAACCGTCGGCAACTCGTTGTGCAGCTTGCACCCAACATAAGCGACCCTTTTCATACCGAACTCGGTTCTCGGTAGGGGCAGGATGAAATCACCTAGTTGTCTTGTAGCTCGACCATTTTCTGAGGTTTGCTCTCTTATTGGAAACGTTGAAGCGGTGGTAGTGCTCAGGTGACATTTTCGGACGTGGGTCAGCATTTGGAGTTTTTGGAGGGCTCGAAGAGGAAGGAGTGAGTCGGCCGGGTTGGAATACAAGAGGCTAGTTGGGTACAGGTACGGCTTGCGAAAGACGGCTTTGATACACCTGTTCTGTATCACTTGCAGGTCATGGAGGTGTACAGCATACGCAAGTCCCCAGGTCGTGACAAGGTAGTTTAGGCGGGAGTGGACAAGGGAGAAGTATAACTTTTTGAGGCAACTAATAGGCAGGAACGATGACAGCTTCCAAAGTATTCCGCAGATTGGAGCTAGTTTCTTTTTCAACAGGTCGATGTGTGCTAACCAGCTCATCGTGTCATCAAGGGTAAGACCAAGGAACGGGTACTGGTTAACTTCTTCAATCTGTTGGCCGTTGAAGACTACAGGCTGGCGAGCTGGGAGCTGCTTCCGGGGTGATCGAATCAACATGTACTTTGTCTTGGACAGGTTCATGGAGAGCAGGTTTGTTTGGAAATAGTCGTCAAGGAGTTCCAAGTCCTGGGTAATCTGGCGTTGAATCAGAGCACAGTCTTTCCCGTGGTAGAAGACCGAGGTGTCGTCGGCAAACAGGCGTGTTGTCCCCTTGAGTTTCAGCTTCCCGATGTCGTTAATGAAGAGCAAAAACAGAATCGGTCCAAGGTTGCTTCCTTGCGGGACGCCAGTTACAACAGGACTGAGCGTACTGCGTACTTGTCCGAGCGATACAAACTGGAGTCGGTCAGACAAGTAACTCTCAATAACTGCCTTGGCTACACCTCGTATGCCGTAGGTTTCCAGTTTTTCCAGTAAGAGTCTATGGTCGATCGTATCAAACGCCTTCTTTAAGTCGATGAACAATGCTCCAACGAGTTCTCTTTTGTCCAGCGAGTCGTAGATGTCATCTACTAGGTTACACGAGGCGGATAGTGTGCTCAGACCCTGCCTAAAGCCGTATTGATGGGCGTAAAGGAGTTTGTGCTGAGTGATGAAGTCTACAAGTCGCGAAACAATCAATTTTTCAATGACTTTGTCCAGGATGGAGAGACAGGATATCGGACGATAGTTGTTTGCTTCCTTTTTGTCACCCGACTTATGCACAGGTGTAACACGGGCCACTTTCAAGACAGCAGGGTAGACTCCAGTTTCAACTATTTCGTTGAATACGTCAGTCAGCAGGTGCGCGAAGAAAACGAAGTTTGCTTTCAAGAAGGAAGCGGGAATTCCATCTGGGCCGGGGGATTTTTTTGGATTCAATGCATTGATGAGGGCGATTGTCTCGTTGATTGATGCTGGTCTCAGGAACAGGGAGTTTCCCTCAGGTAAAGCAGACAGGGTTCCAAATTTGTGGACTTCACGATCGCTGTTGATAGTTGCTGCAAGGTTGGGTCCCACGTTGCTGAAGAAATCGTTGAAGTGTTGAGCTATCTGGTTCGAATCCGTTGTCTTGTTGCCGTTGATCAGCAGTTCGGTTGGGTAAGCGCGAGAGCTGTTCTTCCCCATAGCTTCGTTGATGACCTTCCACGACGCCTTTTGATCACCGGAGGAAAGCTGATTACTGTAGTAGTTCCGCTTGCATTCAGCCTTCTCCTTCTGAAGTTTCTTGGAGACATGCGCCAGCAGTTCGGACAGTTCCCTTCATGATTGATTTCGAGGAACAGTTTCATTCAATTTTCATCGACACCCCCCCTCAAACAAACAGCTTCTGCGCTGACAATTTGGTGTGACGACCCATTTCCCGGAAAAAATAATTACCATAAGCAAGTGAATGCATTGGCTCCATAAACCAGGATCACCATAAATATGCACGAAACATTTCCACTTAACGCGGGTTTCCTACCCCGGCAGCACCAACCCCCCCACAAATAGTGACACTTTATTTAACGCAGCCAAAGTGGTCCATTTCAGGAAGGAGGTAGGAGGAAAAAAGAAGCAAAAATAAAACATTATGCAGATTGAAATGGCACAGTCGTTTCCCTCCGCATAAAGATATTCTTCTTATTTTTACGCCCCTCGGAATGTTTGAACTTAAGCGAAGACACTGGCTGGCAGGTTTTCCCACCCCCCACCCCCAAGGCTCCCGATCTGGAACATCGCCCATAATAAGCATATAAAATATAAAATATATTATCTCCAAACCTTTTGCTCTGGTGGTGACTTTGATCCTGCGGGAAGCAACAGCAAACCCCCCCGCAAGATAAAACGCCCAAAAAGAAGAAGCAGGAAGAGGAAGAAGAAGCCGGGACTATTTCCGGATTTTGCTCGGGAGCGCCGCCGTCATGATCCGCACCGCTTTAAGAATCATGAGAAATTCATTTATTTTTGTCGCCCGCCTGACGCCAACCCGGAGATGGGGAAAGCCCGTCGTCCGACGCCAGGCTGGTGCGGAAGGGGGTACGGGGGAAGCAGCCTAGCACCAAGAGATTACCTCATCTGACACCCACTCGTGACGACAGAATCTGCAAACAGACGCACACACCGCAGGCACGCAAATATGTATAGATACGAGACAAGGTAGCTGCGTCGGTTGCTACTAGGAAAAAGCTCGATCTAATGTTGGGAAATTTCTTTCTCTTGAAAACTGGAACATCCTTGGGAACATCGGTTCTTTTCCGTCAAAAATGCTTAAAATAAACATAATAATAAACCGGTTTTAAAAAATCAAAAAAGAATTCTTGGAATACCAAAACAACATAATTACATTTAATTATTATCTAATTATCAAAGCTACGATTAAAAAAAAAACATTGAAAATACATAGAAAATATGCTAAGAACTAGGCAAATTGTCAAATTTATGCTGATATAAGCTCTGAAAATCCTTTCGGTTACGGTTTCCGTATTTCGAAAATTTCCGGGAATTCTGTCCCAGGAAATCCCAAGATGGACGTAATAACTGAAACGATTTTAAAATGAAATTTTAGTATTAACCCTCTACTGCCCAATTTTTTTTTCGAAAATAATTATTTTTCCCGTGTTCAGGAGGTCATTTTGAGCAACTTTTGTTCTACGAAAAACTTTACTTCTCTTATTTTATATTTTTCTTGTTTCATTTTAAGTATTTTAATTTGCATTTATCTTGTTTAGTTTATGTTTGTTTTTGGTAGTATTTGGCCTACTCTACCACCTAATATAATAACATTTCGCCTATCTAATTTTTTCATGTTTTTACAGTCACTTTTTCAAATTTTTGCATGTTTTTCACATTTTCTGCTATAGAATCGCACCATTATCATTTAAATTGCAAAATACTGCGTAGAGTCATAGTCTGGGACACTACAAAAATTACTGCATACTTCTTTTTACTGAAAATATAGGAAATGCTAGTAGAAAACACAGCCAAAGTTGACCCCTAAAAAATACATTTTTAAAAACATTGGCAAAGTCACATAAAACAAGTTAAACTTCCAACCCTGAAATTTTCTAAAATTTTAAGTGTTCTTCTTTCCAATGCTTTTTAAAGATCAAAAATCGGTTGGAAAATTGATTTTTGGCGATTTTTTTATTTCGAAGCCCGTCTAAAGGTGGGGTTTGGTTGTTAATGGTTAATTCAAATTTATTTGAATAGATCCGTAAACACATTCGCCTGAAAAAATAATTTAAGGAAAAAAATATTGTTTTGCAATTTGACTTATTAAATAAAACTGTTATTTTCATAACAAAATTGTCATTTTCAAGTGATTTCATGTCAAATCATATGGTATTTGAAAATAAACACACAAATAACTGATTGACTGATTGTTTTTTCTCGTATTCGAGATAAAGTATTTATACAAAAGAAATGAAATGCTTGCTGAAAAGCACGTTATTGAGAATATAAACTTTGGGGATTCAAACAAACAAAATTTTCAAAACGAAACATATTCCTTGCCAGGTACAAAGGGCTTTGTACTGATTGAGATCAAGAGAATCAATTTCATGTTTAATCTTATTATAATAACATTAAATGAAGTAACAGTTTAGACAAAGTTTAATTTTTTCGACGTTTCGATTCAAATTGATTAATAAATCGAAAAAACATTTTTCAAGTTCTGCGACCCCAATTATCCGAGGTAAAATATTTCCAAGGTCTTCGGACTGCGAGTTTGGACTGCATATTTTCAACCGATAGATTAGATTTTTAAACCTCCAAACTATTTTTCTTGAAAGTTCAACAAATTATCTTTAATTTGCGTCCAAGAGAATATAGTTTTTGCACAAATCAACGAAAATGACCATTTTTGGAACATGGCGTAGGTCATCGTAATAGTCAAACAAAAAAATACATGTCTTATTATTTTTTCCAAGAAACCCCACACGGAGAAAAAAGAGTTCCCAAAATCGTGAACAAGCGTTCATGAAACTGGGAACCTCGAACAAATTGTTCAACCATGGTACGATTTTGAAAAACGTACCATGAAATTTGAACACATTGTTCGAGGTTCCCATTTTCATGAACAATTGTTCACGATTTTGGGAACTCTTTTTTCTCCGTGCAGTACAAATTTTAGCCCGATCCTGTTTATATAATTCTAGAAAACAACCTATGAGTCATGGGTTTCATATGAAAATAGGACCTTTTGAAAATTTAATCGAGAATTATTCTCGCGTATTTTTCCAAAAGTCCTATCAGCATAGAAAACTCATGGTGCATAAAAACTTTCAAAAAGTACTCTGGAATAAAAATATTTAAAAAAAAATCATGAATTTCTAATCAATTTAAACAGATTAGAAGCAAAATATGTCGAGAATATATCTTGGATCGATCAAAACTATGTTGAATATTTGTCAAATTCCATTTTAAAGTATTGACAAAAAAAATTTCGGCGAAAAAAAAATCGTCTGTAGATAAATGACCTCGCAACATTTTTTTGCCTCAACTTAATTGTGAAAAAATGCTCTTTTTGGATCCTTTATTCATATTTAAAAAAAAATCTGAAAATCAATGATATAACAAATCGTAAATTGAAATTAAAGTGATGAAAAGTTAACCTAAAAAAGTTGTCTTGAAGGATGTAACTCCAAACCTAAAACTTTTCCGAAGACGCCACATCGATTAAAAATTCTTTGCGCTGCACAGGTTTTTGGATTTTGGGCAATTTTCTATGAGCCTGGACGATTCAATTAAAATTTCATTGCAATTTATTTTCACGTCTCACATTTCAAAATGGCTCAAAAACTTGGTTTGGCCCTTTATAAATACGTTGCTTAATGTTTTAACATTAACAACAATTTTACAAATATTGAAAATCAGACCGACATTTGCGGAGTTTTCATCTGATGAAAATAAACGCTTTCTGAATTTCAATTATTGTAAAAAAAGTTTTGCCTTTCTTACTAAAGAAAGGTATAGGTTTTACTTTAAGGCTGGACGTCATTTCCATCTTCGTAAATATGTCGATTCAGCACGAATTTTAATCGGAAAAATCGTCAAAAAATCACACTTCATCGATTTTCGACGCTCTATCGATTCACCTTGACAGAACTCGTCTATCTCGAACCCTCGAATTTTGAGAATATAAATTCCGTGGAGGTCGAGTAATGTTCGTATGTGGTAAAATTTTGCAAAATTTTGTGTCGCGCCGTTTTTAGCACCCATATATCCGATTTCGATTCTTCTGAATGCAGATGAAAGCTAGTGTGCTGAATCTGGGCGAGTTGCCGCGCAAATTTCGAAATATCCATCTGTTTTTGGATGCGGCCAGACTTTTCAACAAAATACACAGTTTTCAAATGAAAATATGGTCAATTTTTTTCATTTTCATATCTTTTATTTATCTCAAAAATTGCATTTTTCGAGCTCTACAACCTCCCAAATTTTCATCCAGATTCATAATATGGTTCTGGAGTTAGAGCCGTTTGATTAACCTACCATAAGAAAAGAAATCCCTAAAAAAAGGTAAAAGCCCGTCACCAGGTCGCCAACATTTTTCATTTCTGATTTTATCCGAAATTTCTTCCTACATTCATAGTACAGACCATGAGTGAGCATCTGAAATAAATTTGACATCTATCGGCAATCTGGATCAATTTTTAGAACGATTTACTTTTTGCCTTTCTTACTAAAGAAAGGTATAGGTTTTTTTTTTAGGCTGGACGTCATTTTCATCTTCGTAAATATGTCGATTCAGCATGAATTTTAATCGGAAAAATCGTCAAAAATCACATTGCATCGATTTTCGACGCTTCGTCGCCAAGTCGACAAGTTGTCAAGTTGAGCTTCGAATACTGGCGCGAGAATGCTGGCGCAAATATTTTGTGGCTCGACTTATACTTGTTTTGTAGTAGCTTGTCTACCGATGTTTCCTACAACATGTAAGATATCGTAGCTTTTCGGTTTCTTTTGCCCTGTTTGTTTTTGCATAACTGTCCAATGTTTATTTTAAAAACTTTTGTGACATAGGACATTCATCCGGCTACAATCTATTTGTTTTCCGTGTGCTCCAAAAATCGCCTAAATGTAGACTTAATTTTTTCGTGATTTCGTAAGTTTATTTAACAGGGTTCATTGGATTCCAATAGGAGCTTTCTAAGCTTTTCATCGTTTATATCGTTTTCAAAGTTTTCAATGCTGGCGACGCCAATGGCTTTCTACCTAAGGTTCTCTCGATTGAGTGTGTAGTGGTGCGGTTGTTAAAAATAGCTATCTCTGACTCTGTCACTTTCTTAGAAGCTGAATGGCTAGCTTCCCTGCACCGTGCGGCACACGCGGTTCACCGAAGCTAAAAAACCAAAACCGCGGTGTGCGTTGCCACTGGCGCATGGGAAGCTTGCTATGATCGCGTTTGTCTTAAACGCTTGTTTGATTACAAACGTACAAACATATTGTACGATTGAAAATATTCTTTTGATGAAAATTGCGTTTTTTATTTCTTTTGGAAATCATATAATTTATAATACATTGCTTTCATCATAAGACTTTCTTTTGTGCTGACGTTATAAATAAACAAAGTCGATGTTATGAATTGAAAAAAGTTCTACCATTGTTATATTCTTTAGTAAGAAAGGCTCTATCTCACCCCAGGTGGGATTAAATCGGGTTTTTTTTATTAGATACTCTTTTTTTTGTACACATATTTTTTTTTGATCGCAACAACATAAAAAAACACGAAATTAAAAAAAAAATATTGTTGAAATTTACCTTTAACACCTCAACATTGTTGAACAGAACAAATCACTCAGGAAATCCTATCACAAGATACAGATTTTCCAATATTTACTTATCATTTTAGTTGTATGGACGAACCAACGATGCAAACAGCTTTCATTGAAAAATAACCAAAAAAAAAAATCTTCAAAAACAAATTTCTATTTTCAAGGTAAGAAAAAAAAAACTAAATAAAATTGTTTTTTTGCAACACTAATCGTCTGCTTCAGCGGATGTCTTCTTAAGTTATAATAATTTTCAATTTCAATTCAGTTTCATTGATGAATAATCAAGTTACAATAAGTTAGTTTTACTTACATTACAGAGTTTTTGAGTTCAATTAAGTCATAATATTAGAACAAGAAACACTTTTTTTTGTTTTAATTATCTTCCATTTCAAATATTTCGAAGGTTATTGTGTAACTGTTTTCCTTTAGCTGATTTTCTCGTCCCATTTTTAGTAGCCAGCCGTTAACAGGTGGGTCATTCTCCGCCAACTCACACAGCAGTTGCCCCGACCCCTCTTCGATTTTCGCGAAACTTTGCTCTAAGGGGTAATTTTAATCCCTGATCACGAATCCGAGGTCCATTTTTCGATATCTCGTGACGGTGGGCGGTACAACTTTCATTTTTCTGGTTTTTTACTTAGACACGTTTTTCAGTGATTTGTAGCTCGCAACCGTGAAGAGATAGAAATTTGGTGTCAAAGGGACATTTGTGTAAAATTAGACGCCCGATTTGATGGCGTGCTCAAAATTCCAAAAAAAAACGTATTTTTCATAGAAAAAAAACATTAAAAAAGTTTTAAAAACTCTGCCATTTTCCTTAACTCAACTGTTAAAAATTTTGGAACTTGTCATTTTATGGGAAATTTAATGTACTTTTCGAATCTGAAATAACCCAGATGGGTCATTTTTTCATTTAGAACAATTTTTTTTTCAATTCAATTCGGTTTATTTGTGAATAATCAAGTTACAATGAGTTCATTTAGGTACATAACAGAGTTTTGGAGTTCCTTTCAGCTGTGTGTTACATCGTAATTCAATCGAATGTGTAATTACTTATAAATATTAAATAGAAGGCAAGAGTAAGAAAAAGTTTTCAAAAAACTTACAGAAAGTGAAATGGGAAAAGGATAGATAAAGAGAAAGCTTAACACTAGATCACAGAAAAAATATCAATTATAGATGTGCTTGATCATCAGCTCCCCAAGGGCCAGGAATTGTTCCGCCTTATTCCGGCAGCTCCGAAACCGCGTCATCATCTCCCCCGCGAGAGCAAAGAACTCCGGCAGGGTAAAGAGATCTTCCCCGGTGACTTCTTGCTGGGCCGCATTGCCGTTACCGGCAGCGACCACGCTGGCGAACGAACGCCCCCAACCAGGAGGGAACGCTGAGTTTTCCGCTGGAACCGTACGCTGTCCAGCTGCAGGAACGGCTGCGCTCGTACTTCGCTGAGGAGAGTGGGACGCTGCAGCTTTCTTCTTCCTCTTTTCCTGCTCCTCGAGGTAGGCCTTGCGCGCGACGCATCCGCGGTAATTGCCGGTATGGTTGCCGTCACAGTTCGCGCACTTTACGCGCGGCTTGGTTTGTTCTGCCTTGTCCCCCAAGTCCGCCTTTCGTGGCAGTGCGCACGCCTCCGAGAGGTGTGACTCACCGCACTTCACGCAGCGGGGCCGGAGGTTGCAGTTCCGCGAGCCGTGGCCGAATTTCTGGCAACGGTGGCATTGCGCTACGTCCGTCGGGTTCTTGGCGTAAAACCGCCAGTTTACCCAAAAACCGTTCAACGTCTTAATCCGCCGCAGGTCTTGGATTTTGACGGTGCCGCGGTCGAAGTACAACAGGTACAGTGTATGGGTTCCTGTTACCGTTGTTTTGCGCGAGAGCACTTTTATCTCCCGCGGCTTTATTCCGGCGTCCGAAAGGTGCTTCTTGAGGTCGGAAACTGGACGGTCTTGGTAACCCTGCAAGACGACCTTGACAGGGGGCTTCTCGGGGTTGAATGTGTAGAAGTTGAAGTTGCTACGCTTCAATTCTTCAAACACCAGGTCGAAGATCTTTTTATTCAGTGTGATCACTTGCACTGCCGACTTACCGATTTTCAGACAATATCCGAGGCCTTCCAGCAACTCGTCAACATCGTCCGCCAACGTGTCCAAAACAAAAATTGGAGGTGGTCTTCGTTCCGTAGGAGAATTGTTCTTTTTTAACGTCGACACTTTTTTCCGTGCACGATCATCATCGTCGTCGTCGTCGGTAGTGCTACTACCATCGGTGTTGTTGTTGTTGTTTTCTTCGTCGTCGCTCAGCATCTGGAACTCCTGAAGTTCCTGATGGGGATGTTGGCGGATGTTGATGTGCCACTGGTTGTGGCACCGGAGGTACCGGAACGGGTTCGCACTGGTGATCTCGGAACATATCCGGGATGTAGTAACTTTTTATCGATGCCTTCTGCGCTCACGCTCCCCTGCGCGATGGCGGTCGACACGGCGTTGGTTTGTTTACCTTTTTGCACACGGCCGGTAGACGAACTTCGCGGGTTTTTCGAGGCCGCACTCGAACTGCCACGGCCACGGCCGGCCTTTGGCATGCTGGAGAAGCAAACTCGTGGGTAATCACAATCAATAGCGACGAAAAAAACCTAAAAAACGATAGAGCACTGAGCACTTCACTGCTGCTTGCTCTCGTGCGTACACGGAGGGGTGAAAACAAATTTTTTCATTTTAAAATTACGTGTTTTCCTAACTTTGCAGAGTTACATTTTAGAGTGTAACAATGTTCTACAAAGTTGTAGAGCAGACAAAAACAAAAATTTCAATATGTAGACAAAAAGGGTTTGCATGTATTCTTCACGAGTTATCAGAATTTTACATTAAAGTTTTTTGAAAAAGTTATGATTTTGACCAGTTTTTCGAATCTTTAACCCCTAAAACTCAATCGTGTGCTTTAGAAAGTGTTTTTTTTTTTCGGAAAGTTCAGCTGATTTTGCATAAGAATGACCCCATGGATGGTTATTGTGACTCGTGCATTGCGAGAATCAGATTTTTTTTTCCCCATAAGTTTGTCTTTGACCACATTTCAATTGGATGTGGCTTACAGATATATTAGATTTCATTTAGGGAAGGATGATTTCGAGTGACCCTACCTTCTCTGAAAGCCGAGGACCACCCCGTCTAGACTGCTTGATCGAATCGTGGTGGGGACCGAACTGAAGGGGAAACTTTGAACTTCTTTTGTCCTGAATCCAAAGCCAATATCAAGCTTTCTGTGTGGGTCTTCCCGTGCCTAGCACTACCAGTCACCGTCCTTTCACCATGCTTTGAGTTATGATTATGACACCTTGTTTTCGCTATATTTACGAAGTAGATATCGGGCTAGAAAGCTCACCAAAAGTCAAATTTGATTACCTCCTGGGAATTCGCTCAACTTGATTGTATGCTGTCCCACACTCGGGAGATTATTAATCAAAGTCTATTACTGCGCGACCAAGGGACACCCGGGAACTGCTGCCCGGGATTTGCTAATTAGTATTCCATTCAGGAGCGGTGAATGCTCACAATCAACTGGAACATTATGCTTACGTTGTGTGATTTGCTGATAAGACTACAGAAACTACTGTATTATCCGTGCGAGATGCGACATTAATGGAGCTTCCGTTCGTTGCTCCGTTGTTGGCTGGCTAATTGCTATTTGTTGTGTATCGAAGCGGGTAGGAGTTAATGGGACAATGATTGATCGGATGGTTTGGGGAGACATTTCGTTGGAAACCAGTTTTAGTAATTTCTCTCACAACTAATCAAAAAATTTATCAAAAGTCACCATTACAAACTTCCAAAAACTTCCCAACTGAAAATCTTCTCAAACATTGCGATAAGAATCGTCCCTCTTAATCACAAAGGATAAAACTTTGCTCCCTCAATTCTTCTCTCACACTGATTATCTCCCGTCGGCAATCAATTTGCTCTATCGTCATCATCATCATCATCACAATCTCAATCACCATCCTTCGGAGACCAATTTCAATCAAGCCTGGGTCCGGAGCACCGTTTAATTTCGCAAACAATTGAGTTTTCCTTAATCAAAATGCTGCTCGCCGTCTTCGGGCTTAAAAGTTACGTCCGTGGAGGTGGGCGGGGGAGGATGGGTTAAAGTGTTCAATCAATTTTAAATGAAGTGTAAATTTTCAATTCTCGTGCGCCGAATGCTCGCTCATTTACTGGGAAAATGGGAAATGTTTGACCTGAATTTTCCCGGTTTTTTTTTCTTCTTCTTCTTCCGAGGAAGACACCTTCAAATAACAGTCTGTGAAGTGGAAAGCGTTGGCCTAAATTCAGATTTCAGACGATGGCGTACGCGATTTTAATATTTAGTGCGAATCATCTCTCGGAGTGAAAACTCCTGACAAGCCTTCAGACGAGGACTTCTTTCCACTTTTCAACGATGTGAGAATCTAAAGAAAGACGAGGAAAGCTCAAAGTTCCCGTTTTCTCGCTGGAAATTGGAGTGGAAAACTTTCATAATAATAACACTCTTTTACTGATTACCGACAATGCCTTCAAGGTGTGAAGCCGGCATAGTTGGAAAATTATTTTCTTCTTAAAACTGTGAAACCGGAAAATTGTTCCCAACAAACAAACTCCACCATTATTGTTTTAAAATTGGAAAAAAAAAATTTTCCCTCCATTAAAAGCTGCGCAAACAACCCGGCTAAAACCCTGACCTCCGGGGAAGAAAATTGTGAAAAACAACACAGCCCACAGGCCGGATCTTCGAGGAAAACCGCCCCGAAAGACAAAGTTTAGCCTTCACTCTTGTTATTTTCTCGTTTTTTGGCGGCAGCGGCTTTGGCCTCTACAGATTTGGGATTCAATTACTGAAAATTACCAGCAGGCAAAACCGCACACACGGCGGCGCTCGCAAACCGCAGAGTAAAAATGGTGAATTTTTTCACGTGTGTCTGTGAGTGTGGTTGGTTACACGTGGCATGATGGAGAATCAACTTCCTCTTACTTCTTGGTATTTTCGTTTCAATTTTTAGCTTTTATCAAGTTCTGAGGAGAGGAAAAGAGTAACGCGAAAGAAGAGAAACTTTGGATTTATTTTTTGGCTTTTGATCCCGACTTTTTTGGCTTGTGGTTTAAGATGAAAAGTTGTGTGAAATTGATAAAAATTGATCAAAGATTTTTGAATTTGTTATGTACTTTTCAAAAATAAATCCTAAAAAAAACCTCAATGATATTATTGTAGAAAATATTGAAATGTTGACCTGTAGCATGAACTGAATCTAAAATCAATAAAACAAAAAAAAAGTTTGGTAATAAATCGAACAGAATAAATCGCAAATTCACGCTTTCAATTACTGCTACAAAACCCATATTTCCATTTCCCGTAATTGAGTTGCAATCGCCCAGGATTACCACACCGCACAAAAATCGGACCTGAAGCCAGAAAATTTCCCTCCATTTTCCAGCTTCAATCTGTAACCGATATTTTACCAATTTCGAATATGCGCGATATGAATACCCCGTGATTTTGATTACCGCAGTAAACAAATTTCCACCGGAAAAGCCACCACCCACCATGGCCACCACCACAAAACCAACGATTTAGCTGAATTTGACCCTTTTGGCAATTCCCGGATGCGAGGCCCTTGTTTTCCCATAAAATGTACCGGTTTATGTATGTTGGGAAGCCTCGCTGTTGGCTTAGCAACGTTTCCACATCAGAATTCGGGTCTTTTTTTTTGTTGTTGGGCAATACTGCATACATTTATCACTTGATAGGGAAAATCTTTAAAATTCAAAACACAAAAAAATAAAACCTGAGAATTAAATATTGAAAACTTTGCAAAAATAAAAATAAATTTAAACTTTACAAATTTATAAATTATACAGCTTTAAAATTTACAGCCAAAAAAATTATAAAGCAGAAAACTTAAAAACTAAAACTAAAAAATTGGAAAAAAGCTAAAAAATTAAAAATCTAAAAAACAAATTCAGGATTAAAATTTCAAAAACAATAAAAAAATTTAAAAAAAAAACTGTGAACATAAAAAAAAGCAGAACAGAAGCACTCATTTGAGATAATAATTTCTCGAGGTGGTTACTTAAGGGTTAATCACCAGATCATTGAAAACTCGAATAACTCCTTCCATTCCATGATGATTCATTTGTTTTCATTAACGTTTTTGTCGATAATATTATCTTTTAACGATTACGAAAATGGCTATCGTTATTGTTTTGAAATCTTTCAAAAATCGACTTAATATATGTATCATTTTACATTTTCAATGCTTTCACTAAGAATTGAGTTTTTGAAAATGTAGTAAGTTTTGAAGTATAAATACTCAAAAATGTTAAAAAAATACTGTGTTTTTTTAAAGTACTCAAAGCTTCATAATTTGCAACGTGGATTTCACAAAATTCCTTATTTTTTCGAAAATACTAAAAATTTTAAAGTTTGCAATATTGCAAAAAAAAACAAAGCAATCTACTTCAAAGACCCCCGGGTCTTTTGTGGTCTCTGTTGCAAATTTCTGCTCATTTCTAGACGTCCGAAGGTTATGTGTGGTGAGTCACCAAAGAACTTTTTACGCAAATGGACCGACGTTTTACTTCCCCATCCGATAAAAGGCGTGATCAGGCAAATCTCGTCTCGAAAAATGCCACCGGGTTTAAATTAAATTATTTTTTTTTGTTATTTTTTTTAAATAAGAAAGTTTTCGAAAAAAAATTTGTAATTTGTGAAAATTTTAGTATTTCCAAAAAAAAAAAGTGGAAAACCATACCAAATTTTGCTTTATTTAATACCCATATTGAATATTTTGAAAATTTGAGTATTTTAGAAAAAATACAGCATTTTGTAAAAAATTTAGTTTCATCAATAAAAACTCTAATAAAGTGAAAAGCAAACAAAATTTCACTTCCATTGAAACCCATAATGCAAATTTTGTAATTTTAGTACTTTCGAGAAAATACGGTATTTTGTAAACAGTTTTGAGTATTCATACTTTGAAACTTATTACATTTGCAAAAAAAAATGTATTCTTAGTGAAAGCATTAAAAATATAACATGATATGGTTGAATTAAATCGTTTTTAGAAAGATTAAAAAAATAGTTATTGACCGTTATCGGCAATAACATTATCGTCGATAGAATTATCTAAATGACGATAACGATAATATTAACGTTAACAACCTTGATTCCTTTATAAATGGGATATCCTGGTTCAAATAATCGTAACCATGCGCAATTTTATTTGTTAAAGCTACAATGTCCTTTGATATTTTCTTTGCTTTGAAAAATAATCATTTTGTTTGAGATTTCTCAATTTAAATTAAATTGATTGTATAAAGATTTTAGTTGTTAAACAGAGGTCGGCAAAAAAAAAAAATAATAATGGAATCAACATTTTATTTCCATGGGCTTTAAAATTTTGAAGCAAAAACATTATTTCACTTATGCTTTTAACAAAAATTAGCATAACATCCATAAATTCATGGAAATATTTTTTTTCTACAGTTTTATGTCTTTTTTCAATTTAGTGGTCACAAAATTCAAAATTTGCTTAAAGTCGAAACGTTTAAATTTAAATACACAAAATAAACGCTATGAAATGTATTTTAAAACAGTAAACAATCAAAATTTTTCAATAATGGTTTTTTTTTGCCTCCTTATATTGTAAGGAATTTTAGAGTTTTAGAGGAAATTATTATTATTTATCTTTATTAATTTGCTAACAGCCGGAGGCTGGTTAAACTTTTTTAGAGGAAAACATTTTAATTAAATTTACAATATTCTTTAAACTTTTTAATGTTTGAACGATTAGAAAAAATCAAATGAAGCTCATTGTTAAACTGTTGCGATAACATGATAATTTGACATCAATGTGATGGTTTCCAATTTCCAACAGTCTAAACAACAATTTAACAATCTCTTTTCAAAGCCAAACAAAGGCTCTAACAAGTTCCGGTAAACTGTTCTCCAAAGCCCGAGTCAACAAGCCCAACCTACTCGAAAACATTAATTCCAACCTGAGGCAACCAACGCTACAGGGGTAGCGCAAACATCGTTTGAGAGTTTCAATCAATAGTTGTTTGCAGAAAAGTGTACCGAGAATCAACAAACAGCCCCCCTGGGGGGAGACAAGTCTCCGCCCAAAATTGAACCCAACTTCATCGTGCTGTGATTCGCTTCTGGGGATGACTTTTTTGCGGGCCGGCTTCCAAAACTGTCCCAGGACCTAATTAGGCCCGGTGGATCGGAAATGTATAAATAATCCTGACAAAAGGTAAACACAACTCTATCTCTGTGTCGCTCTCGATTCGGTGCGTAGTTTAGACGCAGATCTGTCTTTGTTGGTCCTCAGTAAAGGGAAGAGTTTTGTGGCCTGCGGCGAAGGATTTCCAGATGAGTTATTTGCGAGCAAATATTTATTCTTCTGCCTAGAGGCGTTGGTCAACAGATGGGCAGAGTTTTGCGATGGAATTTCATCCCCAAATAAATTAATGATTTGTTTTTTTTTTATGAGCAGTAAACATTTCAAACTAGAAAGATCTCAAACTACTTCCTCCAAAATCAAAAGAAAGAGGTGCTAGTCCTCGGCGATTGGAAAAGCAGCTTAAATTCACTTTCCCGAAATCGAGAATCGGCTTACCTCATTTAGGTGGCCCCTCACTTACTGACTCTTTGTATGTTCCAATGGCCGGATACTTTGTCTTTCGTCCGAATCTCCAACTGCCCAAGTGCAAGTGCAACTCTTGCTTCCTCGAAAAGAAGAGCAGCAATCCAATCGATGAGGACCATTGTCTGCAGGCTTAGCTCCGCTTCAAGTTTAAAGAAGAGGTTCGAGCAGCCAGTCCAAAAAGCTGTACCTTATCGTACATCAGGTCTAATGGACGCACACACACTTTCACAGAGACTTTTCAGTTCCGGAAGTCCTGAAAGTTGGGGCCCGTGCGGTCATCACAAATCTGACCGTAAAATGGAATTACATCGATAATCTAATGGTCAAAGTCCCATAAAAGTTATTTTTATTGCCATTTTCGGCACCCGGGATTCGCCGGGGCTTTTCCGGGACTCTTGCATTGTGTCTATGTGTGACTTTGAGGCTTCTTCCGCAAAACCCACAAACCAAACCAAAAAGGAGTGGAAAAAGGGGGGGTTGGACGGGGTAAATTTTCCACTTTTCCAGTTTGGCACCGGATGCTGCTGCTGAAGTCAGGCCGGATGTGGACTGCAGTTTCGGATGGCTTGTCGATGGATATATCTGTGGAAATTCTTTGGAAGTATAGACAATTTTATTTGAAATGATTTTTTTTTTTGTATTTTTTGGTGAAAAGCTCTGATGATTAAACATATGAAGATTTATCTTTATTTATAGTTTGAATTTATTGAGGCTTTTATATTATTTTATTAAAAAAAAGTTTACAGTTTTGGATTACCATAATCACGAACACGTTGCAAAATACAATTATTAAAATATTTACAAAGTGTAAGTTTTTGCCGTGAAACTAAATTTGTTTTGGAATATTGGCAGATTTTGATTCGTTGAACAATTTTCTTCAAAGAGTAGATGAAATTAGTTTTCTGATAAGAAGATTTATATATTATTGAATATTTTTTTAGAATATCTATAACAATCTACCAGTTTTCAGTTTTACATTTTGTTTTTTTATTACAGTAGTCTAAAATGTGAGTTTTTATGCTACTAAATCTATTTTAATTTTTTTATAAATATTGCAGTTTTCATGGATTCTAAAATTAAGATAAATTTTGAGAAAAATAGTTTTTTAATATTTAATTATTTTTAAAGCAATTTTCACGATTTCGGGGATAGCGTGAATTTCCACAATTTTCATATAATCTCGTGAAATTTCAGGATTTCTGGAAATCAATGCATTAAAAAATAAATTTATTGCAAATATTTTACCCAAAACTAAAAAATAAATAAAAAAAAACAAGGCAAAGTCTAAACATTTCATTTATAAAAGTGTTTTAAAATGCATTTTACACTAGTTCAGTTGTTTTTCAAACAAAACAAAAATGTTGGCTAGACGCCTGAATTCGTTAAATTTCAGATTTTTTTAAAACTGATAGTACTGCTACATAATGCATTTTTCATACCTTTTTGCAGTGAAATGTTTAATTTCTGACACACTGTTTAAACTTTTATTTTTAATTTTTTGGATTTAAAATATGGTTTAATTATTTCTTTATAATTATTATGACACGAATGCCAAATTATGG
The DNA here is from genome assembly GCF_016801865.2 of Culex pipiens pallens. NCBI lineage: Eukaryota > Metazoa > Arthropoda > Insecta > Diptera > Culicidae > Culex > Culex pipiens. Next base: position 12,196,092 of record NC_068938.1, on the reverse strand, counting down.
TAAAGTGTCAATAAAAAACTATAATAATAAATTTATAATTATTAAGTTTTCTTCCATAATTGATTGCCAAAGCTATTTTTCGGAAAGAAGATTCAAATTAACGTTCCTCTTCATCCTTTTCTTTATCTTCCCTTTTAGGATATTTTTTTAATGATTGAAATCAAACAGTTTTGTTAGGCTAGAAATAGTTTTGTGTACTAAAAATAACTTTCTTCAGTTTTCACAATTTTCAATTTTTAGGTTAATTTAAACCTTATAAAGTGGCACACAACACAAATTACAGTCCTGACTAGATTATCCGAAAGCTTGATTGTCTGAATGTTTGTAAAGAACTCTGGATAATGAAATCATGAGCAAAAAATTATATTCTTTTATTTTTAACTTTTTCCATCAATTTCGCAATTTTAGTCAAACTGTCAAATTAATTCATGTTGATTGACAATTTAATTAAAAAAAAACATTTTTCAATCATTTCGTCACGATTAAAGCCTATTAACTTGTTTTTTTTTTGTGTATTGCATACTTATTTTGACTCAAAAAAATATTAAATACACAGAAAAAAAAATCAAGGTAATATTACATCTGGGAAGGGGTACATCTTTTATGTCAGAAAAAAGGTGTAATTTTACCTCTGGAAATGTGTAATTTTACCACTTTTCTGGTGTAATGTCACTTTTTCAGTCTAAATTGAGCTAAAATTACATCATAAAAGTGGTAATATTCAACCTTCCAAAATTAAAGCTTCCAAATTTACATTATTTTTTTCTGTGTACTAGTTTAAAAAAGGCCAAATTTGGGCTTACAAAAATATTAATTTCATTCATTTTAAAACATTGGAAAAGTCACACGAAACAAGTGAGATCATTAAAACCATGATTTTATAAACAAATTAATGTTCTCCTTTTCAGTTCCTTTTGCAAGCTGAAAATTTGTTTGAAAAATATGGACTTTTGGCAGGGGGTTCGATCTTAAATCATAAAGGTGTTACATTTTTCGATTTACAGCTCTGTTGGTCGTAAAATTGTAGATTTATAGACAAATTCAATTCACTAGCTAATTTTTGAAAAAAGTTCTTTTTTTTCATTATTGCCCGAAATTTAGTCTCTGTTTTTAAATAAACTGTTTGATTTTCATTAACCAATTAAGGCTGAAAACTCAACTAGTAAATTAGTAAATTCACATTTCACAGAGATTTTTCCATCCTGCTCGTAACGTGCATGGTCCTTCCAACCAGCAAACAGACGACTGTGCTGCTGCTGCTGTTGACTCGGGCCGATATCCGATGCCACCGGTTCTGCTCCTCCTCGCCGTATTATGGTTCGAACTTGAGCCGGTTCCAGTGATAGTGAATGTTTGTGTGTGTGTGTGGAAAGTGAAGCTGCATAAAACAATTTAATGCTGGAAATCAAAACCACAACCAGTTGGACCGAGACTGAGAGAGGTTACAAACAGGCAGAGGGATTTGCACCGGACACGGTCCTCCGCACTTTCAGCTTTTCCAGCTTTTCCGGTGGGAGTTTGGTAAAAAGAAGGGGGAGATGAGGGTGATAATATATCACCCGGGTGGAGGTCGAGCGAGGTCAGGGGGACCGATCACCGTTGTAATTATCGCACTCAAGTGGGTGTAATGGGATATGTTGTGGCGGGCAGAGTGGCCTCTGCTGCAGTTGAAAGCCGAGAGTCCCCACTCGCTCTCTGTGTGGGGGTTTTGTTTGAAATATGAATGCATTGGTGAGTGACCTGGGTATTGATTTCAAAGCTGCACTTGTGAATGGCGATATAATTGGCTGCTGACAGCAATTGTACATTTTTATTTTTGTTTAATTGCACTAATCGCGGTGGGGTTTCACGAGAGGCAATTGAGAACAAGTAGCAGAAATATTATCTGTTACCAATTAAATTGATATTTAATGGTAATAAAATGTTACCCTTTTTTGTTCTTGTTTCAGTTTTATTTTACTACACTTTTGAATTTAATAATTACGGAATAAAGGATTGAAATGAAACTGTTTGAAACTGTAATTATAAGCCAAAGGCTTTAAACATCAAATTCGATTGTGGTTTGGCTGAGCTTTTCGGCAGAATGCATTGCTATGAATACAAAGAGACGAGTTGTTCCTTTTCATTCCGCTATATATTTTAATATCTTGACAGATACGTATTTCGTCTACTATTTTCAGACTTCATCAGTGTTCTGTTCTTGACTTCGAGAAAAGTATCAAATTCGAGTTCTGTGACCCCTTTTTAGTCAAATTTGAATGGTTGATTTCGCGTAAAATAAAAAATGCGTTTTTCCAATATTTCATCACCACCATTTTGACCGCCATCTTGGATTTAAAAATTCTAAATCACTTTAGAGTAGTTTAAGGGTCATACCAAAGCTCTACAATCAAAAATAAGACAACAATTTTTTTTTTCGTGATTCGATTATCCGAAGTGAAATTTTGCCAAGGCCTTCTGATAATCGAGTCTGGACTGTACAAACTTTGAAAAAAAAAAAAAAAAATTGGCAAGTCTGATATTTGGCAATGTAAAAGAGGTGGTTCCCGTCATTTTCCCTGTTAAATCGAAACATTTCGCTGGGGATTCAATTTTTTTGTTTTTATTGATTTTTTAGTCAGCCCCGAAAGACTCTAAATAACATAATTGTAAAAAATTTCAAGTTTTCTAGCTTTCTTTGCAAGCGCAACAATTCAAAAAAATAAAACCATAGGTTTTTGCTTTTTTATGTAGAAATGTTTTCCCAGGATTGAGAATTTTTAATTTTTTCATCACTAGAAATTGAGCCAATATGAGCCGAAATATCTTTTGCGGAAATGTTCAGGATTATTTGAAAATACATTAAAAAATTTCTTATATTTGCTTCAAGCTTTAAAAACTATTTGTTTGAAATGAAATCTGTAGAATACTGTCTCTGATATGCGGAAAACAAAATTTTCAGGATTAGACTCAAATGGACACCACCTTTGAAAGATATTTGTAATTTATCGAATAATTTGCAAAGTAATTTTTGATTGCAAATATCATTTTTCTAATAAAAATGCTTTTTGAATATTTTCGGAAATTTGAATTTTATTAGAACAAAAAATAATTGTTTAAAAAAATCTTATCCCCACAAAAAAAAAATTGTCCCTTGTAATAAAAACTTCATGCCTTTGCGAAAATGAAATTTGATAGTTTTTTAGAGTGGTCATGGGAAACCTCTTGAAAAGTTTAAATAATTGCTTAACGAAAAAAAAAAAATTGGCTGTGTACCAATTATTTCGTACATTTTGCCGACTCAAACTGGATCTTACACTTTTGTATTCTACGGCTTCAAGGGGACTGTATTGTTACTCATCATCAAGTTTCAAATCATTTGAACTGCAAATTGCAACTATTCCTAAAAAGAATCTAAACTGTGTCAAATTTCATATGGTTCAACCAAGAAATGATTTTATTTAATAATGTTGAAATCGATTTTGAATCTCTTTTAAAATATTTTATATATATACAAGCCTTACCCGACAAACTTCGTTTTGCCTTTTTTTTCGTTTGTTGAAGTTTTTTGTTTTTTTTTTCTTCTTCAGCCTCTTGTGATCAAAATTTGACTTTACGTAACTTTTTCCATACAATTTGCCGATGCTCCGGAATCGGTTCCAGAGTGGCCAAAGTATCAATTAGTTAGAGTAAGAACCTTCCTTGGGCTTATACGAACCCAACGCAACAAAGAGCACCTCGATCCGACGCTCCATACTGAACTGATTCGCGTTCGAACAAAACCGTCGAATTTTTTTAAATATATTATTATATATTATTTTCCCGAGCAGACGGAAATAACTTGGGAATAACATTCTTTGTTATTTGAAAATACTAGGCCAATAACATTTTATGTTATTTATAACAAGATTTGTTATTCGCCGTTATGATTTTTTTGTTATTGGATTGTTATTGTAATAACAGACTAATAACATTTTACGTTATTTTTCGAACAAATCTTTGTTATTATTTTTTTGTTATTTTAACAACTAATCCGATCATCCCAATAACGTTTGGAGTTATTCTTCCATAACAAAAAATGTTATTCTCAAGTTGTTTTTGCTGTCAATCAATATCAGACCAATAACAATTTTTGTTATGATAACATAAACTGTTATTGAACTCTTATGCAAAAATGGATTTTTCAAGATTATTCCATAACACTTTTTGTTATTTTAACAGTATTTGTTATTGAAATGGCATGAATTTAGTTATTACCGTCTGTTCGGGTTTAAATATATATTTTTTATATTTTTTTTTAAATTGAGAAGCTGCTTTTTTCTGGTGTCATCTAGTATCCTTGGAAACGAACTTGATTTTCAATAAATGTAAATCGAAGATTTTTTTAACTTTCATTTTTTAAAGGGTTAAAATGAATGAAAATGAACATTTTTATGCATGTTTCTATTGTAAAATTGTCTCAGGAATACGAATATGATGGAATTATCACCGGAAAATTTAATCTCAGGGATCCCCCACACGGAGAAAAAAGAGTTCCCAAAATCGTGAACAAGCTTCATGAAAATGGGAACCTCGAACAAAGTGTTCAAATCCCATGGTAAGATTTTGAAAAACGTACCATGAAATTTGAACACTTTGTTCGTGGTTCCCATTTTCATGAACGCTTGTTCACGATTTTGGGAACTCTTTTTTCTCCGTGCAAGCAAAAATCTACAACCAAAAAAATCACTAAAATTCAAAGTGTCTATTTAATATGTTAAACTGCCTTACCCAAAGCGTTCTCAGTCTCAGATGGTAGTCCCAGATGTCCCCTACAAGCTGCAGGTCGAACCGAGTTGATATCTGGATGGAACACTTTTTTATTTGAGTTTTAAAATTATGCTATTTTTTCACTAAAATGCCAATAACTCCCTCTAGATTTAACCAAATGGGATGCTTCTTCCTGCATTTTGTTGCATTTTTCAAGCCCTTTCAGATGCATTTTGAATTTTGAAATTTAATTGAATTTTGCCTAAGTTATAGCCTTTTAAAGATTTTTGACGTTTTTGAACCTTCAAACTTTGTGTCCCGATTTGCCCCACTTCCCGTTGACCTAGAGTGCTCATATTTTGGCCAGATGCTAGTTTTATATGTACAAACAACCCCTGAAAATTTCAGGCAGATTGGTGAGGTCCAAACGACGTCCCATACAAAGGGGTATGCCCTCTTCGTGGACTCGCTCTTAATGGACAAGACATTTTTAATACTCATTTCCATCAACTGAATTATAACAAACCTCTTTTAAAAATAACACATTAATTTCATGATTAACCCCAACACGATTTTTCAAATCCTTTTAAGCATAAAGTTGAATGTTTTATTAACTTTCAGGTTTGTGAATAATTTATATTCAATTAGACAAAGAACAAAAATTATTTTTTTCCTGGAATGTAGTCTACTTAAACACAGCAAAAAATCCCATGGTAAAATCGCATGCAAAAGCTTAATATTTCACACTGCATGTACATTTTTTGCAAACACAAAAAAGTTGCAACCGACGGGATCCGAACCCAGCACCAACAGTAAGGACTGGCGCCTTAGCCCACTCGGCCATCAGACCGATGAAAAGTTGTAAGGATAAACGCATATATGAGCTTGACATTTCGGTCAAGTAGGTTTCCCATACTGCCCACCATTGAAAAAACGGCTAATATCCACTTTTGGCAAAAACGAGATATTAGCACCAGGTGGTAGAGGATGTTCCAACGCATCTGCTGGAACTTGAATTTCACTAAAATAGTGTTTAGACTTGGCTGCCGATGCGAAAAACCAAACGGCTAATATGCCACTCTTATGGGAAATTGCCTTGACGGAGATTTTGTCACAAACACTAAAACGCGTTTTTCTCGGAATACTTGATTTGGCATAATAGCCGAATTTTCAATTATGGGCAGCATAGGGACGTGGCGTTACATCGTGCTGCCATCCGGATTTTTTATGTGCAAGAGTGGAAAAGTGCTGAGTCATCGTCTAAAAATAGACGGCGTCCTATTTCGCCCGGCAAAATGAGGTCGATAAAGTAGTCGGTTTCGATGGAGAAAATGTGGAAAACGTGGTCCAAAAATAGCGACGCCATCCCGCTATACTGATGGTCTACATATTTCAGGGTGTAAAATCACATAAAATTCCATAAAATAATGCAATATTTATTTTACACCCAGGCCTTTTACACGCAGCTGGATTACTACTTTTTTAGCTGTGAAATGTTAAAATCTCACATGAGACACGTGCAAACTATTGAAAAAAAAAATATTTTAGGTAGCTTTTTGGAAAAATGACTGAATTTTAGAAAATTAAAATTATTGAACGCTTTTCCGGTTGTTTCATTTCAAAGTATGAGTCAGTATAAAAGCATAATCTTCTTTGTGAAACACAACTCACTCTAATTTAATTGTTAAACTTTGGATTTATTTACGAACAAGAATTCAAAAATAAACATTGAAACTTTAAACCGTGAGTAAATACATACACTAAGAAAATAATAAAGTAAAAATTATATCTTTCCCTGTTCCTGAGTTGAACACCCGTGAAGAGTATCGGGGGCGGCATTTACAAAGCGGATTCAGTGACAGTTTATTAATTAACTTAATATTAACATTCCATAGGTTGTCTTCCTAATGTGTCTTGATAAGGTCCAGTTTGTGACGATACACTACCTTCCTTATACTAAGCAATCGAATCCAGAAGGGAAAAGATCACCAGTTGTGTTGGTCCGAGCCAGGATTTGAATCCCGATCTACCGCTTACGAGGCGGAACGTTACCACTGGGCTACGTGGCTCGGTCAAGAAAATAAAGTCAATGGCAATCTTTTTGCAAAGCATTAAAATCACGTTAATAAATTTTAGTAAGTTGATTTATTATAGTTCTGTTTCCTTATCGAATTTTATTTCAACTTCAGATTCTATCTGTTGTGAATTGGTGTATAAAAAGTGTATCACATCATAAGTCACAAAATAACCTTCCTAAGCATATTCAGCGACTCCTTCCGGGATACGATCTGCCATCAGTGAACCAATTACCTTACAATTCCGGAGGCGGCACCTGATGGCCGCGCCAACCTGTTGCTCACGTAGGAGAATTCTCCGCTTTTTCTGGCGCTGCTGATGATCATGATGGTTGATGGTCCCAAAAATGCCATAACCCAGATTCCCGACTTCCCACACACGCGGGAGTAATGAAGATTAATCTATTCTACCGAAATGAATGTCGACTGCTGCTAAGTCGTCTCCGTCGTCGACAGAATTTGAGTCCTCTGTTCCTTCCGGTCCACGTGGCACTCACAAACACACACACGCACACGTGGGAAGTGAGCAAACTAGGATTAGTCGAAGCCTGACGACGATTGCGTTTCATGGCTTCAACTAGAACAGTCGCAACGATGGCAGATGGTTATTGAGAGTGTGCCCTCTTTTAGGGTGGTTCCCTTAACGGGTTAGGCCGTGTGCCGAGCAGCTGTGCCTAACGAGCGAATCGAACGAATGATCCGGTAACTGGAACTGGGCTTTTTCGGGGCTGACGATGCAAATCGAGTTCTCTTTGAAAATGCTTATTGAGGCAGAAAGGATTTCTTGGAAAAAAAATGTTCTCAAATTTCCCAAATAAATTCAACTGCACCTCCCCTAAGGACACACTCCAGAAAATGTCATCGTGGTTACCGTGGGGCCACCGAAATCAGCAAAACGTGCGATTATCGTATAATTTTATCGCTTCTCAACAGATGAAATTATTTCACGAAATGCCAAGGCGACGCGCCGACGACGACATCAAGTTGGTTGCTACGAACCTTCAGCCCTCTCAGCCAGGATCTAGAAAAAGACATTTCAACCTGACTCCTCAGGTAGCGGAGGGCTTTGCGCACACACACGTGTGAACGTTAGGCTGGTTCAACTTTTAGAGGAACTTTAACAAGTTCACAAAATATGTTTGATGCAAGTAAGTGTATTTATGCTCATCACTACATCATTTTTTAGTTATTGATTCTTCTTCAAAACATTAAATCTGGTAGAATCTCAGCCATCAAAATTTCTTTTGTTTTCTCTTAATTTTAGAATGTTGCTGTTTATTTAATTAAGGTGACTTTAACCGAAAAGTGGTCATTCGTCACCAGACAATTTTGAAAGTGCTCTTCGAAATGACTAAAGGACCCTTCATATTTGGCAGTGCTGTATTTTTTTTTCGAAAAATCTGGATTGTGGGAAAATCCCGAAAACATGATCAATATCAAATATTACTAAAATTGTATGTGCATAGTTGGATTTAGAATCAAATAGAACTACACATTAATTTTGAAAGAGTGCGCCGTTTTTGGGAAAAACCCAACCTACCTCAAGCTTATTTTTGGCAAAAAATTGATTTTTATACAGTTTTTAAAGTAGCAGTTTTTCAGTTCAGTTTATAAATTAGCGCCCATGGTTGATTATTTCAAAACAGATCCATTTTTTCCAATATCTCGTTTCATTATAAGTTTTCGATGACAAAAAATACACTCTTTTGTGCTATGAAACAAGTTGGTTACAATCTTTCGGCAGCGTAGCAACTTTTTCGATCAGTATTTTTTTAAGTGGAAAAATTAATTTTTTGATGTTATTTTTAAAACTACTTTTTGTAAAATTAGACTTCCTTTTCAAGTAATAACCACATTAATATTTTTTTAAACGTGATTGTTTTCTGTAGAATTCATGATCAACCATGACCATCTCTGAACATATTTTGTTCGAGTAGATTTTGAAATTTTCAGAAAATATGCTCGAAAGACACTGTTAAGGCCTAAGGTGCACGCCTTACGAAGCACGAGTGTTTGATTTAAGATACTATTTAAATTTTGCTACCTACTTTTATCACACTAATGTATTATCAGATCACTTGCACAAATTCACTGTGTTCGGCTAGAGAACGAAGATTTACTACCTATCGTGCACATGAAGATCTACGACAAGGTCAAGATCACCAATTTTTTTTTTTTTTTTTTTTTTAGTACAAATATGTCGTTCGAAAGAATCCACGCATTTTATTATTTTCTCCGTTTTCGTTCTTTTGGACTTAAATTGTGTCGCGCTTTTCTTAATCCATTGCCTACGAAAATTGTGTTTGACTGCCACCAAAAAAAAAAAAAAAATTAAAAATTTAAATTACAGGCCACGGTATCAACATTTGCATGAAATAAGTGTTTTAAAATGCATCATACACCTATCCAGTTGTTTTGCAATCATGGATTTCCAAAATTTCTAAGTATTAATAATTTTATTTTTGCGAGAAATTTTTTTTTTGTGCATGGTAATTTCATAAAAGTTCAAAATATTTTTAACAAGTTCAAACATGTTAATTATGATTATCAATGCAGAAAAAGGCATACAAAAAAAAATCACAAATTATGAGACATTTTTAATTATTTTTATACAAACACTAAGAGCAATGAATGAAAAATTATTTATTATAATTCAATAAGAGAACTATTCTGCTACAAAATTGATCAAAAACAGTATTTAAACCCAAATAGGGGAAGGTGGGGCAAGACGACCATATGGCGCAAGAGGAACAATCGCTCGTACGGCCGTAATTTTTACAATTTTGATTATTTCCAGTATGAGGAATTGTTGCTAGCAATGCAATTAGCTGATTCTACTACCACATAACCGCCAAAACGACGTAAACGCCACGGGGCATAAGATTTAATGAAGTTTTTACAAAACCTTTGTTATCTTATAATATTTGTAAAAGTACAAAATAAGGCTTAGGGTTCGTTTTAAGGCTGATTTTATCAAAATGCTATTTTTCCTAGATTAGTTGTGTCTTTACCAATGACTTGCACCTATTATAAAGTATGATTTAACTTTTGGTTATTTTTGTTGAGAGCTTTTAAAAAATCTTGTTCAGGTGGGGCAAGTGTACCATAGGGATTTTTAGTATGAAAAAAAATACGAATTGCTGCAACATATTTTATTGGGAAATAAATACATAAAAGTACTTAAAAACTGATAAACAATTGTTAGAAAAATTGTCCAAACATAATATAGTAATCTGATGAAAATTAACTGTTTATCAACTAAGTATTTTTTATTAGTTAAACGATCAAACTTTTAGTAAAATATTATTATTTAATCTAAGATGCAAGAAACGTTTAAAATACAGTCTAATCTGATGTGATCTAAGTGATTTTTAAAAAAAACTTGTTCTATCAAAGTCTTAGTCAAGACCTGGAATAAGATGATTATAAAAAAATCCGACAGATTTTTTAACGTTTTTAATGGGTTATAACGAGCATTTCCTTAGCTTGTTACACTTGCCCCACTTTCCCCTATTTTACTAGCGAAGATTACATAAACAAATGAAAATAAATTGTATGATTTTCATAAATTTCGAAAATTCTTTCAAACTGCATCATGGATTGTTTCGCACCTTTTTTTTAAAAAAACTAATATTTAAAATTATAATGTTAAGCTTTTTAAGAACCCTAAATCTCAAAATGTTTATGAAACAATTTTAGTTTGTGTTTAAAAACCATTATCTGATTGCATTTTGTTTTTTACTTGAAATTGAAAACGTTCCATTGTGCAACATGTATACATTTATCTTATATTATTAAGAATTAGGGAACAAAAACAATATTTTTTTCAAAAACTTCAAAATTTCCGCGGAAGTCAGCTAAACATAATTTAAAAAGAATTCCTCTGCGTTTAGAATAATGTTTAGCATGTTTGGGTTATTTCAAAAATGTTTTGAATTTGTGTGAATTTTTCGCAAAAAGTATTTCATTCTTGCAAAAAAATATGTTTTCGTAAAATTATACATTTAAAAAAAAAACAATTGCAATAGTGTAAAAAGCTTTTTTAAAAACACTTTTTATATTCTATTGTTGAAACTTTGGCTTGATATTTCAATTTTTAATTTTTTAGGTAACACTGACATGAGAAATAAGAGACTTAGGTGAAATAGATTGAATCTTTCAATTAGTTCTAAACAGCCATGCCAGATATACGGATAAATCTGTATTTTTCAGATTTTTCGATCCCGAAAATGCCAAAAATCTGTTCATTCAGATTATTTAAAAATTCTTATATTTGAAAGTTTCAACAATTGAGTAATTAATTTATGTTTTAATATGATTAAAAAGCTTAAATCTATTGTTAAAATTTTTTAAATGTCTTCTATGGCATCGAAGTCGACAAGATACAGATAAAATACAGATTTATTTTTAAGAAAATACAGATCTCCCTCAAAATAGTCTGGAAACGTTGGTTCTACAGTTAACATTTATCCAAATTTCATGAAAAAGACTTAATTCTAAATTTGATGAGTCTAATCTTAGTTATGCAATTAAATCTCCTTTGACACAAATTCAGGTTCATAAAAGTTACTCGCCCCGTAACCTTGAACCAGCTCAACCCACATCTCGCCACGCTCGGTAAACGTTCCGTCGTCGTCGTCGTCTTCGGAATTATTTGATTAGATTCCTGGCCGATTCGTGACTGTGCCAACCAGTCACTCCGGGATTTCACCGGAGGTGGATTTAGTCCTTTATTTTACTATCTTTAATGGAAGACGTTTAGCGTGGAGAGCTGGGCTGTATTACGTTTAAGGGGGAGGAGGGTGGAGTGAAACGGTTTTATTGATTTTTATGACAGTACTTATTCGACATCTTTCGACTTTGGTTTCACCCGAAAATTTCGGTTTCTTTTGTTTCGACAGGTACAAAAGGTACAAACACACACTTTTATGGGTCACGATTTAGCTCAATCGACAAAATCAATTTCCAACGATACAAATGATGATGATGGCGGCGACTACCTGTCCTTTTGTTTTTCTCTTCCAAGAAAGTCGGATTTCGTTTCACGACCCGCTTCTAAAGAGTCCTTATCCTCTACGCAGAAGGATCAAAGTGCCTCAAGGTGAAGGGTGGGACACTTTCGGGGTGGAAAATTAAATAGAAAGCACGACAGTAAGTAAACATTAGTGAAGAAAATTGTTTCATTTTCACTTACTCCCCCTGGGCGGGGTCGGGAGAAGTCTCCTGATCAAACAGCCAGAAGGAAGGGGGTTGTTGTTGTTAAAAGTTTTACGGCACCCAGTTTATGGACGGCCATTAGCGTGACTTCCTTCCGCTTTTTTAACATTTTTTTCTTCTTTCAAGAAGGGTGTGTGAAAAAGTCAGTACACGGGTCAGTTGAAAACAGCCCAAGTTGAGTGTCGGCTGGGGGTAGGAAAAGCAGGCCTTTGAAGAATTTCCCGGAAATTTTCCAAGTTGGGAAAATAATTACTCCGGTCGGTGTTTGAGTTGGTTCCACCTCTCGAAAGTAAACTCTTGCGCCGCACAGCCGATTCAGCAGCCATGGAATTTTCACGTCTGGCGGTGATGGTTCGGAATGAAATTTCGTTGAATCATTATTAGCGGAAAGCCGTGTTGATGCCGTCATGAGCGTTGGAAGTGAGTCCCGGGATTCAATTATTGGCTAGTCGGGCGGAAAATTAGGTCCATTAGAGGGAGCTAATCGCACAGTTGTATGGAGAATCGAGGTCGATTAAATTTAATCGTCAACACTGGAGCTGAGCGGGAGTTGAATGGTGTGAGGTGAGAGTTATTAATCTAATGGAGTTACGGATGAAAGCAAATTTAATTGAGCTTCCATCGGAGAAAAATTGAAAATAATTAGATTTAGTTACTTTGAGAAAAAAAAAAGATGTAAAGATTGCTTGATTAACCATGTAAGGACATTCTCAGCTTAAAAAAGTCCAACATTCTTCAAAACCTATGCCATCTTTCGATAAGCAACTTTGTAAAAAATCTCGGGCATGCCACTTTATGGAACATTTAATATGCTTTTGGAATCTACAATAAACAAAAAGGAACATTTACTTATTAAGAACAACATTTTCAAAACAAAACCAAAACCAAAACCAAAACCAAAACCAAAACCAAAACCAAAACCAAAACCAAAACCAAAACCAAAACCAAAACCAAAACCAAAACCAAAACCAAAACCAAAATCAAAATCAAAACCAAAACCAAAACCAAAACCAAAACCAAAACCAAAACCAAAACCAAAACCAAAATTAAAACCAAAACAAAATATTCGTTTAATTGTTTAATTGTTTAATTGTTTAATTGTTTAATTGTTTAATTGTTTAATTGTTTAATTGTTTAATTGTTTAATTGTTTAATTGTTTAATTGTTTAATTGTTTAATTGTTTAATTGTTTAATTGTTTAATTGTTTAATTGTTTAATTGTTTAATTGTTTAATTGTTTAATTGTTTAATTGTTTAATTGTTTAATTGTTTAATTGTTTAATTGTTTAATTGTTTAATTGTTTAATTGTTTAATTGTTTAATTGTTTAATCGTTTAATTGTTTAATTGTTTAATTGTTTAATTGTTTAATTGTTTAATTGTTTAATTGTTTAATTGTTTAATTGTTTAATTGTTTAATTGTTTAATTGTTTAATTGTTTAATTGTTTAATTGTTTAATTGTGTAATTGTTTAATTGTTTAATTGTTTAATTGTTTAATTGTTTAATTGTTTAATTGTTTAATTGTTTAATTGTTTAATTGTTTAATTGTTTAATTGTTTAATTGTTTAATTGTTTAATTGTTTAATTGTTTAATTGTTTAATTGTTTAATTGTTTAATTGTTTAATTGTTTAATTGTTTAATTGTTTAATTGTTTAATTGTTTAATTGTTTAATTGTTTAATTGTTTAATTGTTTAATTGTTTAATTGTTTAATTGTTTAATTGTTTAATTGTTTAATTGTTTAATTGTTTAATTGTTTAATTGTTTAATTGTTTAATTGTTTAATTGTTTAATTGTTTAATTGTTTAATTGTTTAATTGTTTAATTGTTTAATTGTTTAATTGTTTAATTGTTTAATTGTTTCATTGTTTAATTGTTTAATTGTTTAATTGTTTAATTGTTTAATTGTTTAATTGTTTAATTGTTTAATTGTTTAATTGTTTAATTGTTTAATTGTTTAATTGTTTAATTGTTTAATTGTTTAATTGTTTAATTGTTTAATTGTTTAATTGTTTAATTGTTTAATTGTTTAATTGTTTAATTGTTTAATTGTTTAATTGTTTAATTGTTTAATTGTTTAATTGTTTAATTGTTTAATTGTTTAATTGTTTAATTGTTTAATTGTTTAATTGTTTAATTGTTTAATTGTTTAATTGTTTAATTGTTTAATTGTTTAATTGTTTAATTGTTTAATTGTTTAATTGTTTAATTGTTTAATTGTTTAATTGTTTAATTGTTTAATTGTTTAGTTGTTTAATTGTTTAATTGTTTAATTGTTTAATTGTTTAATTGTTTAATTGTTTAATTGTTTAATTGTTTAATTGTTTAATTGTTTAATTGTTTAATTTTTTAATTGTTTAATTGTTTAATTGTTTAATTGTTTAATTGTTTAATTGTTTAATTGTTTAATTGTTTAATTGTTTAATTGTTTAATTGTTTAATTGTTTAATTGTTTAATTGTTTAATTGTTTAATTGTTTAATTGTTTAATTGTTTAATTGTTTAATTGTTTAATTGTTTAATTGTTTAAATGTTTAATTGTTTAATTGTTTAATTGTTTAATTGTTTAATTGTTTAATTGTTTAATTGTTTAATTGTTTAATTGTTTAATTGTTTAATTGTTTAATTGTTTAATTGTTTAATTGTTTAATTGTTTAATTGTTTAATTGTTTAATTGTTTAATTGTTTAATTGTATAATTGTTTAATTGTTTAATTGTTTAATTGTTTAATTGTTTAATTGTTTAATTGTTTAATTAATTAATTGTTTAATTGTTTAATTGTTTAATTGTTTAATTGTTTAATTGTTTAATTGTTTAATTGTTTAATTGTTTAATTTTTTAATATTTTGTAAGATGTATTATTTTGGTAATATAGCCAAGAAGTTATTTGTCTTCTGTATTTTCTTTGATCACCTCTTCTAACATACTGAATCCCTTTAAATGTATTTTTTCACATCAACAAATCTGAGATTTATTCGCCCATGAAGTCTTCCACTTGAGTTACTCTGCGTCAAACTCTAATACTAAATTCATTGTTGCAGTATCATTCCCAGCAGATGGTTACTATGGCAATACATCCTGGTAAGGTTTTCAGTCCAAAAATGCAGAAACCCACTTCAGCGTACAAGCAAAACTTCTGCGAAGCTAGCCATTTACCAGGCAACAGCTGCTGCTGCCTTGCCTTGTGAAGCCAACAAAAGCTTAGAAGCTTGCCTGTAGCATCATAGCTCTCCTGGTCTCAACCAACCAAGAGGGCTGTCGGTTAGCCCGAAAAACCTGAGCAAAAGCAAAGTAAAAGTATCCGGTATATGCACCTCTATAGGGCTAATCATCATGAAGCTTCTTCCTACCCCGGAAAGGACCGCTCGTCCGAGAGTGTGCCAGTAAGCGGATAAAAAGGCAATCCTTCTATGCAAACACCAGCCAAAAAAAAAGAGGGGGAAAGCATTCTAGTGCCAAAAGAAACCACATGGAGCAACAGACTGTGGCTCAAGGTGACGAAAAAAAAAGTCTAGAGAAAAAAAGCTCAGTCGAAAAGCTCCGCCCGAAGGCGGAACCACACAGTAAAATATTTCAGCAATGTTTATTTAACAAGAAAATCTAATAATACTAAGCTAACAGCATTAAATATACATGGCTGGGTACCGAAAGGGGGTTGAGGGTGTGCTTACGAAATGTATTCCAATTTGTAGTTTTTTTTTTGCTCGGAACGACCCAGTGAAGATGAACATGAGTTGAGCATTTGCATTGAATGGTGTTTTGCATTGAGATTTGGGACCATCTCACGCTCACTCCCTTCTCGGGGGGGGTAGAGACAGAAGTGAGCAGCAAAAGTGCCTTGAGTGACTTTATTCTCCTGGAGGGGGAAAGCCCTGAGGATGGACCTAGTTCCTCACTCTATTTGAAAGATAGTATGCAAGAAACGGAAATCCTTTTGCGTTCTTCGAAATGGTTAGGAATTGTACCGAGACCGAAAATGTACAGTAACAGATTGTTCGACACGGTTCGCACTGTTCAAGTTTGTGGTTTTGGGACACAAATGTAAAATCAAATAGAAAAAAAAATCCTAAGACCATTTTTTTTACCATTCTTTTTGGAGTTTTAATTCTTAAACCTTTAGAACAAAAAATCATATAAACAATAAAACGAAGAGACAAAATTCAATCCACATCCATAAATTTAATATATTCTAAACTTGATGGAAAACAATAATACACCTGCAAATATTTGAATCCCATTTTGAAATTTCCGACTTATCCGGACTTTTTTCCAAACTATTTTCCGACTTTTATTGAAACTTTAATATAAGGCATTTCCTACCTAAAGAATGGTTTCAATAAAAAAAATTGTTTAAAAAAAATAATTAAAACCTCGATGTCGGCATATGAATGATTTAAATTTATTTTTCGATGGTTTCATGTTTTAACACTCTATTCATAAGAAAAGTTTCTTTAAACACGGTTTTTATAACCTAATTAAAAATTTCACGAATTGTTTGTTTAGCGATTTTAAATTTTTGTTTCAAATTTTTAAATACGTAAATAAGTTTTTTTTTTCATATTCCGCTCATAACGAAAAACATTTGAATTTTTATTTTAAATTAAAGTTCCGCCAGTAAATGTGAATTGAGTTTCATGTATATTGATTTACCCATTCTAACAATATTTTCAAATTAATCAAACATTTGGAAAAAAAAATTAAATGAATCCTGCTAAAAAATTTCAAATATTTGCCAAGAAAGAAACCACAAAACTCATGTTAAAATATTTTTTCCAGATATTTAGGCAGTGTTTTAACCATTTAAATTAACCCTCTACTGCCCAAATTTTTTTCGATTTTTTTTATTTTTTTCGTGTTTAGGAGATCATATTGAGCAACTTTTGTTGGAATATTCTTGCAAAATTAATTTTTGCA
Source organism: Culex pipiens pallens (assembly GCF_016801865.2). Taxonomy (NCBI): domain Eukaryota; kingdom Metazoa; phylum Arthropoda; class Insecta; order Diptera; family Culicidae; genus Culex; species Culex pipiens. The sequence goes on along the minus strand of NC_068938.1, from coordinate 12,179,158 downwards.
TAAGAGTTCAATAACAGTTTATGTTATCATAACAAAATTTGTTATCGGTCTGATATTGATTGAAATCCAAAACAACTTTGAAATAACATTTTTGGTTATGGAAGAATAACTCCAATTGTTATTAGGATGATCGGATTAGTTGTTAAAATAACAAAAAATAATAACAGAGATTTGTTCGAATAATAACTTGAAATGTTATTAGTCTGTTATTACAATAACAATTCAATAACAAACAAATCATAACGGCGAATAACAAATCTTGTTATAAATAACATAAAATGTTATTGGCCTAGTATTTTCCAATATCAAAAAATGTTATTCCCGCGTTACTTCCGTCTGCTCGGGTTGTTTTATGGTTTTCTTGTTTAATTTTTAGTATTTTAATTTGCATTTATCTTGCTTAGTTTATGTTTGTTTTTGGTAGTATTTGGCCTACATTTCTACCTCCTATCATTACATTTCGCCTATCTATTTTTTTCATGTTTTTACAGTAACTTTTTCAATTTTTTGCATGTTTTTCACATTTTCTGCTATAAAATGGAGCCATTATCATTTAAATTGTAAATAAATGCGTAGAGGCATAGTCTGGGGCACTAGAAAAATTACTGCATACTTCTTTTTACTTAAAATATAGGAAATGTTAGTAAAAAACACAGCCAAAGTTGACCCCTAAAAAACTTAAATTTTTAAAAACATTGGCAAAGTCACATAAAACAAGTCAAACTTCCAACCCATAAATTTTCCAAAATTTTAAAAGTTCTTCTTTCCAATACTTTTTGAAGATCAAAAATTGGCTGAAAAATGGATTTTTGGCGATTTTTTAAATCGAAGCCCGTCTAGAGGCGGGGTTGGGTTGTAGAGGGTTAAACTCTATTTTTTTTATTAACTTTTCATTTGTTTTTTTGTTGTTGTTTTATTTTGACTTTTTTGACAAACTTAGTAAAAATTAATAAATAAAAAGCATTTGATTCATAAAAAAATATGTGTCAAATGCATATCATCATAAGGATTCAATATTCATCAGGAATAATAATTTCTTTCATTTTTCATTTTCAAATAAACTTAAATATTGAAGTCTTGTTATATTAAAATTTAATTCAGAGAAATTAATTTGAAATTTAACAATAAATTACAAACCTATTCAAAAGTTAGTTAGTCGATATTCCCGACTTTTTGACAAAAAAAAAAAACACCTTTTCCCGATATTTCGTGGATTTTTAACCGATTCCCGACTTTTGCGATTTTCCGACTTAAGTGGCCACAATGCGTTCAACTCTTCTGGAGTTCCAGGGTTGACAAAAAATCAAGATGTCAATTACGAATTTCAAAGAAAAAATAATTGATAAAAAGTATTTTATAGATAATAAGTTCCTTATAGTCTCAGTTTTGTTTACAAATTGCTGTTGAATTCAATGTTTAAAGTAATATTTTTAGCTTTTTCTTTAAATGGGTTTGTTTAGGAGGGATAAAGAAAAATATAAACTAGGGGAAATATTAGTCAATGCTTTATTTTTAAAACTAAAATGAGATAATTTTACTGTAGTTTGTCCTTTTGTTTTAAAACACAACGGAGATTTTTATTCATATTTCCTTATGAAAATCTTTGAGGTAACTTTTCATTTTCCATCAGCTGATTTTAATTGTTTTCAATGTTTTTATTCTATTGTACATAATGGAATATTTTCAAATCTTATTCAAACATAAAATAAAAATTAAAAAACACCGATGACAAATTCTTCGTTTTTTATTTTCTGGAATTTTATGATTAACTACCATGAATTATTAGCATTTTGTGATTCACAGTTTCTTTTTGAAAACAATGTGTAAAAACGTCGAAAAATCGAAACGTTCTTATAACTGGAAACTTACGTCGAACACTGCTGCAGTCCTAGGCGATGATCTCGATGAAGCCGCTACCAAGGTTGGATGAGTCGAAACCGTAGGTTTCCCAAAAATCGAAGACAGGAGTTCAATACTGAGTATGATTAATACACAGGTTTGAGATGACCTCCGAACTTGCTTTATTGAAAATAATTCGTACAATGTCGTCTTATTCCTACAAGTTCTCCTAGCGTTTCATAATTTCTAAACCGAAAATCTAACCTATCTAGTCCCGTCGTAAATGAATTTTTCTCCTGAATTTGGATGAGATTTGATGTGGCCTTGTCAGGGTGTGAATTCCCTGCTTCCTGTAACTCTTTCGGTTCCATCGTTTTCGTTTTCTCAGATCTAGCTCTAAACACAGTTTTTCTGTGGGTCCTAAAGAGTTCCTAATGCATTTCAAAACATTTGTACTGTTTAGTTCTATCCTTCCTTAAAGACAGAAAGGGACAAATATTGTTTCCTACGCCTAATCATTATAAAATCTAGCCACGCACCCACGCGTGCGTGTACCGCGCATAGAGAGCCCAAAATGTGGGACCTTTTCTTATCTGATGCTACTGCGTTCTACTGGTTTCCGTCCTTCCTTCATTCTACCTGATTTGTCGTTGCATCCATTTCAAACATTTCGCGGAGTTTGCTGCTTTCACTTTTTATGATATTTCAAGTAATTCTAGCCAATTCTTCTGCTCAGGAAATCTCAAATTGATAATTTACTCTAATGCCAAATTTTTAACTATTATTAATTTTCTAGCGTCAACAAATGTATTATTAATAAATTTTGACCGATTTTTCTGCAATTACACCGTGAAACCACTGACTTTTCCTGTCGTTCTCGATCGAAAATAACAGAATCAAAATGTAATAGTTTTCGACACAATGGTTGAAAAACTAAACTTTTCAGCATGCTTTTTTTAATTTTCAGCACTTGTATCGAAAACAAATACTTTTCAATATTTTTTTGATTTGAACGGTGAACTGACAAAACGCGTGGATATTTAACTTCAAATTTCATTCAAAGGGTGTTTTCTGAACTGCAAATCATGGCAATGATGGAAGTCGTCACCTTAAGACAATTTGTTAAAAACTTTACAATGTTTGTCTAGAATGTTAACCCTTTGAGAAAAGCGGCTTCATTTTTTATTATAAATATAAATTAATTTGTCATAGGAGGATTAAGGGGTAACACAGAAACATGATGTTATCAAAAAAAAAAAAAATAAGACATATTTTTTGAACAATGAACAATATAATATCTTGTGGACACAAAAAAATGAAAGTAAAAAATAAAAAATAGAAAATTGATGTGTCAAGCCAGGGTATTAACATTCTAATCAAAAAAAGTGTTTTAAAATGAGCTTTATGTCTGCCCAGTTTGTTTGCAATAATTTGTTTTCAAAATAACTAAGCAACTACCAACGATTTTTTTTCAAGAAAATAACTTTTTGCAGTACTGTTCAACGGAATTTCACTATAATTCTGAATATGTTTGATCACTCCAAGACATGCTAAACATGATTTTTAACTCAGGAAAATGCATTTCAAATTAGTTTCAGTTTATTAGACTTCTATTAGCATTAAAATTTTTAAGTTTTTTGAAAAACATTTTTGCCCCCTGATTTTTCATAAACTTTGAAAAATATTTGCAACGGCCTAATGGGATTTGAAATAAATCCAAGTAGAAACATCAAAAATATGTTAAATATTAGAATAAAATTGATTATTTTGAATCAAAAGCTAAAAAAAATGATGTAAAAATCAAATTGCTCAAACTAAACCCTCATGACAGTACCTGCAACCATCACGATCATCCCTGCATAGAAAGTGCAGTCAAGTGAACGGTTTTGCTACACCACTTGGAGCTCATCTTGAATATCTCTTGGGTCCTTCCCCCACTTCAACCAGCCCCCGTTCTTCCTCAGAATTACCCACCTTCAAGTACGAGGCACTTCAATCCTTAAACATTTGCAAATGAATCTGCAAACATTTGCAACACCCCGTCGAGACGCTGATTCTGCCAAAATACACACCGACACACACACACACAAACCATTTTCGAAAGGTACAAGTGTATCTGTTCTGTTATCACTTGCTCCGTTTAGTGTGCTTGGGAGGGGGGAGGGTGGTGGGTGGAAAATCGAAGAAAGGCAGCGCGTCCTTGAACAGGGAGCTTTTTGGGTTCTTTCCCTGCTGGGGCTTGCTTGGCTGGCAGAGGTTGGCATTGACAAAGAACCTCCCGAAACTGCATGTATTTATTCCGAACGTGTGCTTTCTTACAGAAGTTTGGTACACTCAGTTGCATTAGAAAGTTTTACTGAATCGTGTAAAAAAAAAAAAACATTTTCTTGATGACACCAAATTGATATCTTTTTAGTCATTTTTCTAATTTTGTAAAATTTTCATAAATTAAAAATTCGCCATCAAGACAAATATTTTTTTTTAATTCTAAATTATTTGATTTTTTTTCCATTATTAATTAAACATTCACTTAAATTTTACTTTTTAATTGGAATTTGTAAGAAAATGCAACTGTTTTCATAAAACTGAGTTCACTACATTACAATCACACCCACATTACAGCAGCAACCTTCTGTAGTGGGAAGAAAGCAGTCAAAAAGTAATCTCTGCTACGCCACTGTTCACGAACAAAACCCTTACGGGGGTGGTCCCTTAAGATATGGCCAAAAGACGTTCGCAGTGAACGGAAGCAAAGCTGGCGCAAAGTGTCTGTCCAACTGTCGTGGCATCTGTGTATGTGCGTCTATTTCCAATCTTATGAACTACCACCTCCAACCACCGATTCTTGTACTATTCTTACAAAATGTATTGAAGGAAGCAAGAAAAAAAACTAAACTACAAAGCAAAGTCAGAATACAAAACAACCGGCATGAATTCCAAGTAACTTTGCATACGGATACATTTTTTAAACAAGTGAATGAAATGAAGCTGAAAGGAAAACCCACGCACAACCACACACAAAACGGAAATATTTTGCAACTAAAGAATGAAATCAGATTGAATTTGAGAATGGAGCCTAATCAAAGGGAAGCCAAAGTCAACGAAAAAAAAGTTTTGCTTATTCAGGCGTTTTTTTATTTAGTTGTTCAAACCGTCAGTGTTAACCGGAAAGGCATCAAGTCGAACAATTGTTCGGCACGAAATTGAATAATGTAACTGTTTGAGGGAAAGTGTGACTGTGTGTGTGCGAGAGATTTTGCTTGTTCAATATGGAGAACAGTGCAGTAGCCATTGTTTCCATGGTGAATAAGATAATGGAACGAGCTTTCCATGGAATAAATTTGATATTTATCTCGTGTAAATTCCTCGGCAAGTGGCGGAAATTTGCGTCTCATCAGCACTTTCGAGTTTGCTTAAACTGTTTCAATGCAATCAGGTTTCAATAAGAAAAATTGCCTTAGAATTTCATTAATTTGCAATAATATAGGATAATTTCAACTTATCCAAAACCTGACAAAAAAGTTAATATAAATTTAATGACACACGGACTACGCTGATAAGATTTTTTTTTGTAGCTTGGAAGATCTAATATGTAAAGTACACAAATATCTTATAGAAAAAATAGACAGACAATTCAATGGCAATTAAATTATAAAATATGGAGGTTTACTGTCATCCAAACCCAAAAAATCAATTCACGCCTTTTTTAAATGGTAGTCTTGTTTGAAAATTTTCAAATATTTTTTTAAGAGAACAGAAAATTTTACGACCTATTCTATTTTTTACTTTGAAAATTGGACAATTAGTTTCTGAGACATCGGCATTTGAAAATCAAGTACTTTTTGGGAGACACTTTGAAACTTCAATTTATGTAACTGTATGATAGGAACGACTGTTTTTAAATATCAAAAAAATACACTCTTCGATCGCAAATTTTGAAATTCGTTTTTTCCAAACATCAATACATCTTGAAAAAACATAACTCAGAGGCAAATCAATTGTTATTGCTTCTCTCTGGCTCAAAACATGCCTTTTTTGGTTTTTTAAAACAAATCTAAAAACAAAATGCATTATTTTTGAATCTAACTTAACGTGATAAAAAAATTATTTAATTTTTTTTTTAATAAAATAATATAGTTTTGACCAGTTCTTAACCAATACCTTCAATTTCACTAAATACACCAATGATAGATTTATTTTCCCGAGACACAGATTTTCAAATATTCACATACTATTTTTTGTATGGGAGTGTCGTGTGAGCAGCAGCGCCGGGAAGATGGATTTTTGTGGCGTTCTTTTTGTGCTGTATTCGTGATCGTGTTCATATCATGCATGCGGTGAGGGGGGTCATTGTGCTAATGAATATTATTGCGCGTCATTATCGTGTGAGCAGCAGCGCCGGGAAGATGGATTTTTGTGGCGTTCTTTTTGTGCTGTATTCGTGATCGTGTTCATGTCGAATTATGTGGAAGGTGCGAAGCCGCGTTTTAGGATTCTTGTGTCTTTGTTGTTTAATTTGTGTTTCCATCTGGAGTATTAGTTTTCAAATTATTTTCATTTTTTACAGCTTCCTGGAATTATTTTAAATCAAATGTCTACATGTAAATTTGTCTACTCACTATATGATTTAAATAAATGTTCATATTATTCCTTATCCTATTCCTTTCCTGTAATATACCATCTCCTCATACCATATATGATCAAACTGCTTAAATTAACGAAACTTTCTAAAACAGCATGGGAACCATCTGGAGCATTTATATTTTAAATAACTGTTTTTTTTACAGCTTCCTGGAATCATCTTGATTGTAGTTATTATATTTATTATATTTATTTTATTTACTATATTTATTATATTTATTATTTATCATTATTACAAAACTATATGCTTATTAGATAATACACTACAGACTCACATTTACACTTACAAACATTCAAATCATTAAATACATTACGCACTCAACCATTTTCATCGGCCCGATGAAATTCCCCTAACCCCCATTCCAAACCTCCCAAAAATATTCCGTTCACTTTTAAAAGTCGCATGGGTTCCCTGCACTTTTGCCACTAGTGAACAACAAAAACATCCCCTCCCAAATCCCCACGGGACTGTATGGGCGTAGCCTTGGAGCACAGTGTGGAAATTTACGTTCTTAGATATTCTTGGTTGTACCGGGCAGCAATCAAATTGTCTAAGAATATTGAATTGACCATTGTGGCACCCCCTACAGCGTGGTGCAGACCCGTTATGCTATGCTATGCTATGCTATTCACATACTATTTTTTGTATGGATAGCTTCCTACGTTGATTGATATAAAATAAATTCTTTGGTAAAAAAGAAGCCCTCTGAAAATGATTAGCCTAATAAAAACAATACATATGAAATCCATTTCCGATTCTCGTGAAGATTTGCTTTGTGTAATTTAGGCTCAAGCCTGAAAAAAAAAACATAAAAAAATGATCAAAACTAACTTTCCGAACTGCCCAAACAAAGTTGTTAAAAACTTGTTTTTTGAAATGAAAAAAACCGAAAATTTTATTGGAAATTATCAGAAAACATAACACGCAGAACCCTAATTATATTTAATATTTTTGAAGCAGATTTACAAGAAATTTCCTAATCTTTTCTAAAATAAATATTTTTAGAGATGGCCAAACTTAATCATGTCTTTTAAGGTAATACAAGTTTCTTTTTTTCGAAAAACTTCAAAATTTTAATGAAAATTAAAGTTTAATCAACCGAAAACCAGTTAAATGCACTTTCCTGCGTTTCTAAACATATTTAGCATGTTTGAACTATTTTAAAGACATTTTAAATTTTCATGAAATACCAATGTAAATTCCATCAATACATCGATATTTTAAAATCTTGTGTTTGGAAAGCAACTGGAGGCGTGTAAAATGCATTTTAAAACACTTTTTTCATCCTTATGTTGAGTTCTAGGCTTGTAATTTAATTTTTTTAATTTTTTTCTGCTTTTTTTTTTTGGTTGAAGCCGAGGGACATAAACTTCAAGAAAATATTTGCAATGGCCTAAATATATGTAAAAAAGGGCATAATTTTTTTCTCTAATTCTCCTTATCTTAACTTCAAAAATTTCCGAAAACATCCAATGGAACTGAAAAACGTTGTTTAAATTTTTATTTTTTTTTTCACATTTTCATTGCATTTGAGAAGGAAAAACTCTCAAATTAATATCGAAACTTTTATGAACGAATGGATGATTAAAGATGACCTTTTTGGACATAACAAAAGTGTATGCAAAGTTTAAGGTAAAACTTAAACAAGCATTTCATCATATTCTTAGTAGCAAATTTTAACATCACACAGGTTCTTAAATTTTTCGTAAATTATATCTAGATTTTTTTTTTTTTTTAATTTTTTAATTGGATGACAAATATGACAAATACAAAAAAATCTTACCTTCCCTGTGTCAAAAGAACTATACAAGTCTGGTCATACAAAATGGGTACGTTAATATATGATTGTTTCTAGCTTGAGATGGGATTTTCGATCAATTTGAGAATGGTGAAAGATTATAATTAGGACCTTTCGGAATAAATAGATACACGGGAAAAATCTGATTTTTTTTATTATTCACTGAAAGCTGAATTCCTTAAACAATTATTTTTTATTTCCGATTTTTTATATGTTTTTGGAAACTCAAAAATACACTTTAAAGCCATAGTATACGATTGTTCAAAATCTGGTTCTAGAGATGTGAAATTCATAATAATTTCAAAATTTGGAAATTTGGTCTGAAATATGAAATGAAGCAAATTATCTATGTGCAAACCTTCTCAACTTTAAAATTGCGAAATCATTTTTATTGAAGAAAACATAAAATTTCACAAAAGATTCATTTTTCAACATGGGTAATTCTCTACCAACTCACACGAAATCGGGAAAAGTTGCCCCGACCCCTCTTCGATTTGCGTGAAACTTTGTCCTAAGGGGTAACTTTTGTCCCTGATCACGAATCTGAGGTCCGTTTTTTGATATCTCGTGACGGAGCGGCGGTACGACCCCTTCCATTTTTGAACATGTGAAAAAAGAGGTGTTTTTCAATAATTTGCAGCCTGAAACGGTGATGAGATAGAAATTTGGTGTCAAAGGGACTTTTATGTAAAATAAGACGCCCGATTTGATGGCGTACTCAGAATTAAAATTACAAACTAGTTAGGTGACACTTAGAAATATGTTTTTTGTGAGGCGTGTTCTCAGAAACAGATTGTCTTACTTTCAAAGCCTCAGAGAGAAAATTGAGGTATTTTTTCAGATTTTCAAAAGGTGCTTTTCTTGCAAGAAATAATTTTGAAATGCAAAAAAGGAAAAGAATTTAAAAAATGTATGAAAATGTTGCCCAAAAGTGGCCTGAACTTGAGAACGTTTTTTTTTTGTCCTATAAAAAACTTTTTTTTTCATAAATTAAAATCTTTGGAATCAGATTCTGCACACTCATGCACAATTTATTTTACCTTAACCACATTCTCTTCAAAAATCAATATTTATGCCAATTCCTAGTTTAAGAATGACATCATTTTTTCAAAATCAATTCCGTTCTTTTTTCGAAAAAAAAACTTTGTTGAAATTCTTTCTCACTAGAATGATATGGGACTTTTTAACTCAATAATAATAATAATATTTTTTTTTGATTTGAAATAGAAATGATTCTTAACGAAAATATTTCTAAATTTAAAGCTAGAAAGAACATATCAAATGTGGCAGTTGATCTTTTCTTCTTCCAAAATTGCATGCAAACACATATGTTATGGTCAGTAGGTAAACGTACAGTTACAAATCTTTGCAACAAAAATTAAATCAATTTGATACAAAAATAGTCAAAATCATTTAAATAACATTCCTTTCTCTTTTCACCAAAATTGACGGATCTCAATCTCTTTGTATGAAGATTATTTCACAAGAGCACCCGAAGTTCATAATTATCCAATTAGCTCCATCAAAGATAGTTTCAACTTTCTGCTCTTTGCATCGGAAACCACATCCCCACAAAAGTTTACGCCAGTTTCACTTCCAAGTTGAACTAGTCTCACACATTTCTGAGTACTCCTCTCACCGGAGCAGCACTAAAGCACTCCAGAAACCAACCCCTGCTAACTGCACTGTAATATCCCCCCACACACAATGTGCCAAAGCCATTGCTAACTACCTACTCTCTCGTGGAGACTTTGATCCTGTATTGCCTCCTCGTTTCCAGTGCCGGTGAGGAATATCAAATAAATAAATGAATCACCAGAACTCCAACGGTACGGTGTGGCCCTCCTGTGGGAAAAAGGGGAAAATCGTTTCATTTCCACCGAGAGAAGGATCGTACCGAGGCGGATCGTAAACTCCTTTGAAGGTATTCCGGCAGTATTTACAGCCTCAATTCTGAGGAGAGGTTCTGGGTAACTCTTATTGAGTGTGTGTGCAACCGCAACTTTTAATCGCTGGGTTTGATTTGATTCTTGCAAGAAATTGGCAGGGAATTTTAAAATTGGAGAAATTTTAGTTCAATAAAATGCAAATTGACATTTTTTCACCTTTTATTTAAATTGATTTATTTATTTTTAATTACAATTATATAATTGAATAATATAAAAAAGATTTGAAATCAGTTTTAGTTCGAAATAATCTTTCTCACCGTGGTTTCACGTGAGAAGGTGAAGCAGTTGCGTGTAAATAAGCCGATTCCACTTCAGTAAATCAGCTCCACCATCCTCAAACAGTAACAACAACTAAAAAGGGAAAAGCCGGCAAAGCTCGACTTGAATGCCACAATCTTGAACCACAAAGCTCAGCTCTTCTGGCATTCCAAGTGTGAAATCAGACTAACCATTTTCTGCGGTAATGGCATCCGAATGTCCTACCCCCTCCTTCAACCTCCTTTGGCACTTTGTGGCAGGTTCCCAACAGTTCATCTAACCGGCACCATGCCATGGCAGGAAAATTAAATAGCTAATCATTTTTCACACCCCGGGACCGCTGGGGAGACCCTCTTCAGAACCCAGCCCGGAAGGAGAGCTGAATTCTCACGCAATAAATTCCCCGGGGCACATCTTGGCCGGCCAAAGACCTTCCGGGTGGGGTTCAGAGATGGAAAAAAAAACACATTTGGAAAAAAGCTGTCCTTCTTTTTCGTCTTCTTCGCGTACATGCGGTGCAAACTGAGCATGGTGAGAGAGCAACAAAAAAAAAACAAAATAAATAAGATGAAAATCCTGAACCTGGGCAAGACAGGGCCCAACTTTATGAGCACCAACACATGCAACACATAGACACAACACTTTTTCCAGAGTCCTCACTTTATTTTATGACTTTGTATTACCCGAGAATAAATATCACACCAGGGCACATACACGCAAACATAAACACCAAAAAAAGGGGGGAAGGGCAAGAATTTGGCCTGGTTTAAGGCACAAATATACAACCACGTGTGAGTGAGCCAGTTTGATAACCAGTGCTGCCAGCTGTCGTTGCTTGGGAGGTGGTTGTAAAATGCGCCGTAATTGTTGCACATAATAAGCCAACCTTGGTTTATTAACATCAGCTGGTGGGGATTGAATTTCTTTTATGTTCAATAAATTATTAATAATTCAAGGCTTTTTTGTATTATTAAAAACTCAGACTTATGACAAATGTCTTAAATTTTTAAGTCAATTATTTCGAAATAGTTTGAAGACGTTCACACACAGCAATAAATTGTGTAAATTTGGAAGGTGTTATTTTAGAAGGTTGGATATAACCTCTTTTATGATGTAATTTTACCTCAATTTAGACTAAAAAGGGACAGTACATCGGAATAGTGGTAACATTACACATTTTCAGAGGTAAAATTACACATTTTCCTGACATAAAAGATGTACTCCTTCCCAGATGTAATATTACCATGATTTTTTTTCTGTGCAATTCATGGTGAGAAAATGTAAGAAAAATACAAAACAGAAAAGTAGGCCGAGTGTATCCAGAATCTTTATCAATATCAAAATAAATACCTTTGAAATGAAATGAAGATCCCATTATTCTAGCCATGTACGAGCCACGGCATACATACAAATTGTTGAACTTTTGGAAAAAATACTTTGAAGACTAAACGATTCAGATTTAGGGGTCAACAACTTCAAAAACTGATCGAAAATGGTCAAAATCATAACTTGATCAAAACTTTTGAGTACATTTCAGATAACTCTTGAAGAATACATGCAAACCCCTTGTTATTTCAGCATCATTTTTTTTTTTTTGGCTGCTTTACAACTTTTTAAAACAATGGTATACTCCAAAAAATAGCTCTGTCCAGCTACAAATAACCCTAATTTTAAAATGAAACTTTCTGTTCTGAATCAAAAATTCCCTCTCTGGGTTATTGAAGATTCGAAAAGTACCTTAAATTTCCTAAAAAGTGATTTTTTTCTCGATTTTTGAGAATTGAAAGCAAATTTAAATATATTCTTTAACATTCCAACGCCCAAGGCTCTAAAAAAGTTGGAACGGTAACTTCAACTCGCTGGTTCTCAGGCATAACTCACCCAATCAAGAAGATTCTTTTTTCCAGTGTTTTGTTAGAATGTCTAGATGATCCTAGAACTTTGCAGAACACAATTTGATCAAATCTTTAATTTTTGCGACCAAAAACATCGTTCCAACTTTTTCAAAAAGACAGCCTCCGCGGAATTTTTGGCGAATTTTATTTTACACGCGAAAAAAAAAGTTGGAACGATGTTTTTGATCGCAAAAATTACAGATTTGATCAAATTGAGTTCTGAAAAGTTCTAGGTTCATCTAGACATCCTAACAAATCACTGGAAAAAAGAATCTTCTTGATTGGGTGAGTTATGCCTGAGAACCAGCGAGTTGAAGTTACCGTTCCAACTTTTTTAGAGCCTTGGGCGTTGGAATGTTAATTTTTTGTGGCACTTTAAAATGCTAGTCTGACAAGCATTTAAACGAGATTATAGTGTAGAATGAAATCTATGCTGGAAAATTTAATCAAAGAATTTTAACTTTAGAAAAAAATTACATAACTTTCTGAAATTTTCTTTGTCCGAGGTTATCGTTAACGTCAATTTCCAGCTCTTACAGAAAAAAAAGCAATTTGATGGTTAAAAACTGCAATAATTTATCATTAGATCATGCTTTTTGATAAACACTAATTATAAAAGAAGACTAATTCAATGTATGTCATTTTTTTTTTTTAATTGGATTTTTGTTGTTTTTTATTTTTTCATAAATCCATAGAAAATATTTTTCCAAGTTTCAGCAAATATTTGGAAAAGTTTCAAAAATTGGTTGACTATATTAAGAAAATAATTGGTAAAAAGAAATCGAAATATAATCTGCATTATCGGATTCTTTAGGGTACTTTACAATAAGAACATTTAAAATTAGAATTTAAGTTATTAGTTTTTGGTGTTTTTGAAATAGAATTCAAAAAAATCAAGAATAATAAACATATAACATTATGACAAAAAATACTTAAACCGTAAACCGGGGTGACTTTGATAGGATTTCAATCTGTTTTTGGAATATTTTCCATGTACTGGGGTAGACCACACAAAGTCCATGCACTTTTTTGGAAAAAAATGTTTTTTTAATAGTGTTTAGAAAAATAGTTACGTTAAAAATTCTTACTTTAAATTCCGGGATGACTTTGATAGTCATAGTTTTTCTTATTAAAATCATATTTAAGATGTTCAAACTTTATTTGTACGTTAAATGTACCATCACTAAAGTAGCTGATAAAGTTTCAAAGAAAAAAATCAATGTTTATATTTAGTTAATTAAGTTTATAAGCTTTTAACAAAATACATTTGAATTTTAGGTAAAATTGTTAAAAAGTCGTAATTTTGTCTGATTTTTTTTAAACTCGTTTTGTGTATAAAATTATCGATTTATATTGCATTGTATACTGAATTCGAAGCACGAATCACAAGTTTTCAAATTTTACATAAAATTTGTTCAACTGAAATTGCCTATAAATATGGAGATTTTTTTAAATTGTTTTTCAAAAACACATATATTTAATATTTATAAACTTATTTAACCTCCTCGTAGTGGAAAATTATCCAATGCATCCGAAAATGCATTCCGTTTAACGATTCAAAATCATGTTCATTGAGAAAATCATGACACTTTGAGAAGTTTAAAATAATGACTTTCATCAACGTTTTCTTAACTATAGTTAACTAACATTTTAAACTTTTCAAAATTTTATGAAAAGTTCTTCTTGAGGTACTTTGAACACTTCTCTACCACGATCAGTATGATTCTAAACCATTCCGTACGTATTTAATTTGTACTCTTCAGTTTGCGGAAAAATCTCAAACCTATCAAAGTCACCCCGGCTATCAAAGTCACCCCGTTTTACGGGAATTCATTAGTTCTTAATTTCTGCTATTTATTTTTTTAATTTTATTTCATATCACTTTTTCTGAAGTTAGTAAAGAAACTTTTTTTAGGCATAAATGAAGAAAAAAAACGAAAAATACCATTGAATCCTTTCCATGTCCCATCGCTTTGTTGGTTTATTTAAGACACTTAAGTTAAATTATTCGGTTATCAAAAGTTAACCTGCTGAACACAGGAAAAATTAAAAATACTTTTTATAAAATTGGGCAGTAGAGGAATAAAACATGATACCAGTTATTGTACTTCCAACAAATTTCTAATGGAAACGAAAACTATAAAAATGTAAATTTTTGCAGAAACACTATCATTTTAAAATGGTTTCATTATGAATATTAGAGCATTTTGAAATGTAAGACTTGATTCCAACATTTCCAAAATATATTATCCGGAAAGATCCGAAAATTTCACAAATGCTTCTTTTTTTTTAGATAATAAAAAGCTGTTTGGCAAAAATTAAAAATTTAAATGTTTTTGTTTCTCTTCTTTGAATTCGCTGTATTTCAGCAACCAGAGATACAATCTTCAATGTCTTTTGATTTTATTTGAAATTTTCTCAACCTTTCAAAAAAAAAAATCGGGAATGGACAGTCATGGATAAAAATAACTTTAAAAAGTTGAATACTTTTCGACTGAAAATAGTATTTAATTTAAGATATTTTTTCCAATTAAATTTATATTTTTTAAAATAACATTTTAAACCACCGAGTTAGGCAATTTTTCATTCCATATTTTTATATGACTCATAAGTTGTGTTTTCTTTTTGATAATGAATAGAATGCTTTCACGATTTTGGTGGAGAATTTATCTAGTGTAACATTTTATTTCAAATAAAATGAAATATAAAGATCCTTTTAAATAACAAAATTATTCATTAATTCATTATTTATTCATTATTCATTATTAACACTTATGCTAAGCTAATCAGATAAAAAAGGTATCTCACTTAAATAGCTACTTTCCGGAGCTTAACAGTTCAAGTGCTGTTTTTTATTTTTGAAATGATTGAAAAGAAACATGAGTGAAAAGTACTTTGAGAAAAAGATTTGTTTGCTTTAATTATTAACTTTATTTCAATAGCAATTTCTATTAATTATTTTAATTATTTCAAGCAATCGAAAAATATAAGAAATATGAACGCCAGTTCTCATTCTAGAAAACATTTCTTTTACTGCAAAACCTCCTCCCTTTTCCACCTCACAAAGTAATCGGCAATTTCAAAAATTGAAACGATTTATTACTACCCTCCCATCAGCAGCAGCAGCAGCAACAGACACTGACTGTGGCAGAGTGTACTCACACTTTCTCGTGTGCGAAAAACCTTTTCCCTCAAATCGTTTTGGGGTTTTTCTCGCGTGAAAAAGCGGAAATTACCACCCCGAAAAATAATGGCTCAAGATTTGTTGGCGTTTCTCGTGGCAGCAGGCGAAAAGCAGCGAGCTTCCAATAATAGAAAACATGAATTTCGCTTCGTGTAAACAAATTGCCCCGAAATGAAGAAATCTAGATTAAATTTTCAAAAGGTCCTATCTGCATAGGAAACCCATGAGGGATAGGTTGTTTTGAAAATTTAATCTAGAAATACGCACGATTTTCATTATGTGTGCTTTTGTGTTTGTTTTTCTTTGAATTTTTGGGGTGTTGGTGTTGGAAAAAGAAACTGTTGCTTACATTGCGGTGAGAAAGCGTTGCTCCTCGAGGAAGATAATTTAATTTTCGAGAAATTTTATGGTGTGTTTTGTTCATTTTTTGTGGTACTTACCGAAAATTGGCTTGTGGTTTGCCGAGATTGCTACTGCTGAATTGGTGAAGCTACAAAGAGAGCAGATAAAAGAGCATTACTTATTGAACGATTTTACAATTAATAATGATAACCCGGATAAACGAAAACTATATCGATTGTGGTGAGGAACTTAAAAAAACCTTATGAGATATGGTCACCATTTGTAATAATGTTATTTGGCGGACCTTGATGACTATTTGTCAAATGATTACCATATGTGATAGAGTTATTTTAATGTTCATAATGGTCAACCATTTTTACGATAACTTTAAAAAACTATTTGCAGATGTTTTCTCAAATGGTTACCCTAAATCATAAGGTAATTTTAAAGTTCAAATGGTTCAACTGGCGGACCTTCATGACTATTTATCAAATGGTTACCATTAGTAATAGAGTTATTTGAATATTTGTAATGGTCAACAATTTTCTTGATGACTTTAAAAAACTATTTGAGGATGTTTACTCAAATGGTTACCCTAAATCATAAGGTAATTTTGAAGTTCAAATGGTTCATATTGATTCACGAGTACCATATAGAAACATTAAATAACCATTTGGAAAATAGTTACAATTTGCAAAAGTGTTTACCAAATTTGAATAAGTTTTGTATTCAAATGAAAGAATTAAACTTTTTTGTCTATAGCTTCATAAGGGGTTGGGTTGGTACTGGAGTCGGATTTGGGCAACTTCCGGAACAAGATTTTGTCTGATTAAGATGCCGAAAAGTGTACGATCTACTCAACGATGGTGGGGCTGATAAAAGCGAAGAATTACAACTTTGGCGGAGAGTTTGTGAACCATACGGTAAAGGCAGTGAAGTGTTCGTCGTGCAGCTGCACCAGTAGTACCAAATTAGGTGGACATCATTTGGCTTACTTGGCCCTGGATTTCACCCACATTTGAGCTGCCAAAGAAAGCCAATCCGAAGTTTACCCATTCTAATTGACAGAATCTATACTTACAAAAAGAGAAAACAAACAGAGGAGCTCGAAAATGTCGGTTCCTTTTGATGCGCTACAATTCCTTTGAGTTTCGTTGACGATTCAATTTTAAGCCTATCATTGCTCGTTTTAAGCATATCATGTTTTTTTTATAATTGTTACTTTATTTCAATTGTTTGAGCGAATCATTTTTCAACAGTTGATGAGAACAGGTAACGAGAGTAGCGAGAGAAGAGAAACGAAGGCGCCAGGCAGAGTAGTATTACTCTGCTTTGCGCGCTCTCTCGTTTCTCTTCTCTCGCTATGCTCGTTACCTGCACTCGTTGCAGGCAAGCGCAGGCAAAAACAGTCTGAAGTGAAACGTTTGTGCGGATGGTCGTTGTCTACGTTTTGTGCGCAGGTATAATTTTCAAACAAATCATTTGATTTACCAGATACTTTGTTTACATTTTTCTTGTTGATCATTTCAGCGCCGTGGAGAACTTGAAACAACGGAACAGCTGGTGCTGGAGGATTCGATCGGCAATCAAAGAGATCTTGGCGGCAGCCGACCGACAAAACAAAATCGAAGCGAACGCACGATTGGCATTTATCAAGGAAATCATTTGAATCATCAGATAAGTACACATATTTGAATGTTTAATTCTACTCGATACTTTGTGATTTTTTTTCTTATTTTTTCAGGTTTGGACGACTTTGGCAGTATGATCAACCGAACAGAATCGGCAATCAACTAGAATTAAAGCCGAAAAAGTTCTAATATTATTGTTGTGAACCATCCGTCAAAAAGTGAACAATTCTGTACAAATTTGGTAGGTATACAAATTTAAGATAAACTTTAACTTACCATTTAATAATCATTTATCAAATATTAAAAACAGGTCGAAAATTTATGGATAAACCTTAAATAACCATTTGAAAACTATTTTGCAAATAGTGGAACTGCAGGAAATTATAGAATTAACCTTAAATAACCATGTGAAAACTTTTTCCAAAATAGTAGCGCTCGGTAAAAATAGCAAGAAAAACCCTAAAATACCATTTACACACCATTTCTGAAATAGTAGCAGCAAGGTTAAAAATTGTGCGAACAACCTTAAAATACCATTTAAAAACCATTTCTGAAACAGTAAAAACCGGTGGAAAAAGGTCGCTTTTACGCGAAAATTAACTTTATTTTTACCATTACACAAATGGTAATTTGACGAAACGTTGTTCGGGGATTTTTAAGGTTACCGTTGCTAACCACCCTCATCTCAGATGGTCGAACTTTATGAAAAATGGTAGGGTACCATTTCCGATATGGTATTTTTAAGGTTTTCCTACCATTTTTCAAATTGTGCTTACGATCTCTGAAATGGTGTGAAAACCATTTAACAAAAAGTTGTTTTAAGGTTCTCGTTTATGCGGGAAGTCTGGCATTGTCGATTGCTAATGGAAAAGTAATCCCCAAGTACACAAGATGCAATTTCTGTCTGTCGTTCTTGAGGAACAATTGTACGATCGGACTTATAATTTCAATTTTTATACAAAACACACACTCACACACACATAAATCAACTAATGATGGAAGCAAACCATGTTGGTAGTCGTTTTCAATTGTTCTCATACATCTTCATCAACAATGGCAGTGTAGCCAGCAGCCAAAGTATACACACACACACAGACAATTTATTTTCTTCACTCCCTCTGTCATGTGTTTGTGTGTGTGTGTGTGTGTGTGTGAGTCGTTCTTCTTGGTCGTTCCATCATCGTTGAAATGGTTTACATTTTTCATGTCAGCCCCTAATCCTGTGCAAAGAGACTGATGGTTGTTGGTCGTTGGTGTTTTGTGGCACATACAAACACACATAAACACACATGCATACACAATGCAAATGGATGGTAATAGTGCGCACATGCTTGCTTGCACCGGAGGCACACAAATACGTGCATCACGGAAAGTTTGTTGAAGTTGTGTTTATATTGAGCAAACTAAATTTTAAAATCTGATCATCGTTTCAATCAATATATTGAAAATCATAATAGGTAGGGAAACAGCATCTAATTCCAGCGTGCCTCTAATGTTGCCATATCAACCCTTTGACGTTCAATTACAACTCATAAAACGAGCCTTCTACTGAAATCGAGCGATAAATAGTTCAATAGGAAGTGAGCAAGCACAAAATAGGTTGTTAAAATAGTGAAAATCAGCAAATTTGATGTAGGCAGGGTAGGTAAACCATCACCATCGCACTATCATTGATGCATATTTCGGTGCGTTCCTCGTCTCTTAAAATTTCTCTTCTCTTTCGCAGCCGAGTGATGGTCGGCTTGCTATCGCGAATACCGAAAGCCCATCACATCGACGAGAAATACACTATCGCTGGCTCCGATGGAACTATCGTTCCAACAGGAGAGACACGCACACGAAATTGCTGTATACATACACTAGAGCTCACGCACACAAATGAACTCATTTCTACAGGGCTTACGGGCGAGAGAATTTCACGATTGCTCTTTCTCTTGCTTTTTGAGTGAGGGGACTGGCTGTGTGAGAGATTTTTTTCCGTCTTACGAATCGGTTTGTTCGTTGCTCGCTATTTCATCGGCGTCGTTTTCGCTTCGCTCTCTTGATGCAGTTTTGGGAGAACGCCGAAAATTTGATGATTTGAGCGAGGGACGATATCTAAAAGCCCTCGCCATCGGCGAGGAAACGAGAAAATACCATCCCTGGATGTAAAATACAACTTTAGTTTTTTTTTATTTCTCATGAAGGCATTTGGTTTAAAATCATATATTGATGCAAAATATGTACCCTTTTTGAAAAATAGTCAAAATTTTCCAATAGTTTCATAGTATAAATCTAAAATACCCAAATTTTGTGATCAGACTTATTCAATTTCTTACGACTTTTCAAGTATCCTTAAGGGTCGTGTTTAAAATTCAAAAAGTCAGCTTTGATTTTTTTCATTTCCCATGAAAATGTTGAGATGTTAATTTTTTCCATAATTTCAAAACATTAGTCTCAAAACTCCGACAATTTAAAAAAAAATAACTTGCAGAAAAATACCAATAATTAGTACGATATCAAATTTTTCTGTTAATTATCCTGGAGACTGATCTTAGAGGGGTTTGCGAATACCAAGCTATTAAATTGAACTTAAAAAGTAATATTATTTAACATTTACATTTTATCATTTTTATCTCATTATGTACCCTTGCTTTGGAATAATAAAACGATGAAAGTATCATTTTTTGGTAATAACAGCATAAATCAAAACAGGAAGAACCTCTAGCTTAATGATTTAAAAATGCAATAATCATTAAAAATAGTAATGAAGCAAAAATAATTAATAAAAAAGAATGGTCAAAATCACAGAAATATGATCGAAACAAGAAAAAAAGTTTTTGAGAGCATGGAAATTGCCTACCGAAATATTAAAGAAACTAAAATTATTGACTTCGAAAAAATACACAACTCTTCAATACACTCCAAACTCGATTATTTAAAGGCTTTTTTTTAATTTCACTTGGGACAGTCGAATTTTCGGATAATTAGAAAACAATGCCATCCTCCACCCCCCTTAAAAATTTTCCTTTAAAATCAGGGGACAAGAAAAACTGACTAGATTTAACTTGGATTTAACATTTTTTATTGGAAAAGCTTGTAAAATTGATTGTAAACTACACAGAAAAAAATGGGAATTGTGGAAGGTTGAAAATTTGATAGGCTTTTTTGAGAAACATAAAACAAAAAAAAGTGTAAAAAATGTGAAGCTGATGAAAATTAACCGAAATCTGCTAAAAAAGTTTCTGATGAAATATTACACTTTTTTTAACACAAAATCTGTCATCATTTCTTGATTAATATTACCATCATTTTTTTTTTCTTTATATTCAGAATTCATTGCATAATGGTTTTTTAGGTGTTTTAATTCAAACAAAGACTTTTAAAGATTTTTACAATTTCTTAATTTAAGGCAGCAAACAAAAAAAAATTTAAGAAAAAAATATTTTCACAAATTCATTGCCATTTTGTGACTTTATAATAATTTAACCTAAAATTTAAAATTTAGTTTTTTTTTGCAGTCGCCTTCCCCTCCCCTTTCGACCTTGATTGATCAAAGCCGAGGGACAACATTTTAAATAACATTTGTACCAGCATAATCCAATAAAAAAAATACGTTGATTTATTTTTGATTGTCGAGCTTTAGTATAACTACTGCGCTAAAGTGATTAAGAATTTTGAAATTCAAGATGGCGGCCAAAATGGCGGTGATGAAATAAAGAAAACATGCATTTTAAATTTAATAAAAAATCAAAAATACAAATTATTCTGAAATGGGGATGCAAAACATAAAGTTTATGTTAGAATTAAAAAAAAAGTTTTTTTTTTTCATTTTTAGATTATTCAAAGTCCCATACAAAGCTTTGGATAATCGATTCTGAAATGTACATGATTTTTAGAACTTTTTCTCATTAAACACCTAATGAAACATTTTTAGTGTTTGAAACAGTGATTTTTTTTAAAGTGAAAAAAGAAAAAAATAGCTGAAATAAAAAAAAAATAAAAAGAGAACAACAAAAATGATTTCAATTAAAAAACAGAAAAAATAATAAAATTATTCTATTATAAACGAAAAAAATGCTGAAAAAAAATATCTAAGAAAGAAAGACAAATACCGGAAAAGCCGGTAAAACACCATGGAAAACTAGTAGGGCCGTTGCAAATATTTTTCAAAGTTTATGTAGCGTCCTCCTTCAAAATTGGTCTGAAAAATCAGGGGGCAAAAAAAAAAATTTCCGAAGAACTTCAAAATTTCCATGAAAATATAAGTCTAATCATCTGAAAACAATTTAAAATGCAATTTTCTGCATTGATAGTCATATTTTGCATGTTTGGGCCTGTTTAAATTTTTTTTGAATTTTATGAAATTCCAATGCACAGCACCGCAAAAATTTAATTTTTCGCAAAAAATTAAATTTTCGTCACTACTTAGATATTTTGGAAACTAACGATAGCAAAACAACTGGACAGGTTATAATGCATTTTAAAACACTTTTTTCATTCAAATGTTAAACCATGGCTCGTAATTTCATTTTTATACTTTTTTATTTTTTGCCCCCCCCCCCCCCCCCCATTTTGTTTTTTTTTTAAGCAAAAGGCATTCTTAAGATCTGCTCATTTTTTTAATTGAAAAACAGAACAGAAAATTGGATATGTATTATTTTTTTCGCATTTGACCTATTTTCCTTCCGATCTTTTGGTGTTTAACATTTTTTTCCATTTGATATAACTTCTTTAGACCTTCAGAGTTTTTTGTGAATCTTAAATAACACGCAAAAACTAAAAACAAACAAAATGTGGGAATTTTTAGTTACATTAAAATGTCGATTTTAAGATAAAAAATATCGCTGTTAAAAAGTCAATTTCAAATATAATCTTTTTTGCACCATTGCTTATGAATACCTGAGAGGATTTTTTTAAGCAAATAGGATGTTTTAAAAATTAGGTTAGAATTAATTTGTTGCAAAAAAAACATAAGTTTAAAAGTTTTCAACTTTCAGTCATCGAAAATCAACTAATTCTGAAGAGAAGAAAAAAGTAACCAGAATAATGTAAAAATTGAGAACATAATTATCTCTGATGAGGAACACTTTTTCAGGGTGATCACAAAGAAGATTTACAAAAAAAAACATCTGAAAACTTGGAGATTCTGCATGGTGTTTGATAATAAAGTATAAATCCAGAGTTTTTTTTTTTTGAAAAGGACCAATAAACTATTGTCTTTCATATGTTTATAGGACCAAATAAAAAAAAACTCTAGAAATATGCTTTGAATTCTTACTTATAACTTTGGTTCAGTTCAACAGAAGTCTTGTTTTGAGATATTTTGATGTATAAAAAAATCTCCTTTAATTTTTTTTAATAATATTAAAATGGTTTAAAAAAAACTTCAAATTGAAAAAATAAATCATTCCAATTTTCCGTGCCTTTCTTCCAGCATCACAATGCTCGTGCAACCCGTTGTTCTCGAAAAAGCTCAAACAAAAAAAAAAACACCTTCCTCTGCTGCATGCAAGCACATGTTGACATCGGCATCGACAACAATAGCAAATCGACAGGAGGAAGAATCCACGTGTGCGTGGAGCACTCCTGGGGCCTCCAGTCATTGTCATTTTTCACGCAAGTGAATAGAGAGAAAAGCAACACGAGAAAAAAATCAAGAGAGAAAAATGGTGATGCACCACTCCCTCATAGGGGGAAGGGGAGCGGTTTGAAAAGGGGGATTTCTTGGAAAATTTTAAATAAAGAAGCTTTTTGTTCGACGGAAGTTTTCCAAGCATTGCAAAATGCATTCTGCCCGGGGGTGCTTGAAACATAATAAAAATCATATCAATTGGCAGCACAAGCCTTGAGGGGTTATGGTTTCTGATGGGAAAATACTCAATTAGGGGGTTTGTTGGCAGATCACTTTTCAGAAATAATGCTCAAATTTTTTTTTAAGATTAGGGGAAATATACCATTTCACAGCTTATTTCTATTATCGGCCTATCAGCACTTTGATCATGAATTACAGCTTTCATAAAGTGTTTTTGACTGTTCCAAAGTAATAAATAGCTCAAACAAAAGTGAGCAAGCAACTCTTCGTTGTTAATACATCTGAAAATGTTGATTTAATAGCGAAAAACGGCAAAAGTGATGAGAATTGGTCGAACGGCTTAGACTGATTAAAATGGGTATATTTCCCCTACATTGTATTATAACGTTTTTGTTAGTTAAAAAATAATGTAATGTTTTGAAATAACTGAAAACAATGATCCACCGAAAATAACTGACATCAACTTTTGACCTGCCCACAATTCTCCCTAAATAAAAGGTGCTCGCTCATCACAAAACCTCAAAACGCTGCACCTGACAGCGCCGTAATCAAGTCCCGAAAAGGTTAAAAAACCACCAACCTCGACACATGCAACGAAATTGCTAGCGAAAATGTTAACCCATTTGTCATGACATGGGTTCGCGGGAGAGTTGCTTGCTATTTGCGAAATAAAACCACATCACGTTGGGTGCACCTTGACAGGGACAGTCTGACGGTTGATGAATGAAATACTCTGGACGGACGGTGTCCAGCTTGAATTGGATAAATATTGTGGGTTATTCCTCAAACCTTCAGTTTTCAAAATTATGTTTTGCTCAAAACATGTTATGTCAAAAAAGGTAACTGTAAGTCAAAAATGCTTTTAAAATTCCTTTTAGTTCTTTTTACAGAAATAAAATTAAATTTAATTTAATCAAATGTCTTTAAACGTCAGCTGAGGGTTATAATTTTAAACTGGACAACTTATGTTTGCATCAGAATGTGCAGCAATTTTCCTACGTCCAACTGCAAACACGACCTCTTATGCAAGACTTTGCAAAACGAATTTAAAAGTTTATCCCCCACCCAAGGTGACGTATGCTGAAGAATGCAAATTTTAGTGTATATTTTCTCAACTTATGTGTGTTGGACTTCTACGTGTACAGCTTACCTAGCCAAAGTCACTTGCACAACTTTGCCTCAGGAGTTTAATTAAATTATGATTCTTCGTCAAATGCAACCCTCACATAAACGATTCGACCACAAGCTTGTGGCTAAAAGCGTTTCGATTGTTCCAACAGCTGCCTCAGTTTTGTGTGTGTGTGTTGGCACACCATCTCTAACCAACTTTTCTCGGATGAGCAAACTTTGAGGACGCACAACCCCACAATCCTTTCTCCCCCAACCCCTACCCCAAAACAAGAATCAAACTTGGCAAATGTGCAGCGAGATTCGTGGTCGGTGGTCGCTTGACGATGTCATTCTGCCAACCTCACGGGGAACGTCGTCCAAATCGTTGTTTAGTTTGCCGCCATCGCGACTGCTGGTGACCACCCGCACCCCCTCTTTTGTTACATTCAATTACAGTTTGCCAAACTACATAACGACAACAAATCAGCTAAACATGTTACCCCGTTGCTTTCTGGTGGGTGCGAGTGGTCGCACGTTGAATCGGTTCACGTCCGGTAGCCAAAGTTTCTGGCCGCGGGGACAAACTTTCCAATTCGGAACGATTTGGAACGTTTTCGTGATATTGGGAGTTGAGTGTGGTTTTTGGCGTGAGGGAGGGATTGAATAGGGGATTTTTGTTCAATCAAACTTGAAAACCAAAACCAAAACCAACTTTAACTGCTTTTTCTGCTCTTTCCACTTTTTCAGCTCTTTGCACTTTTTCTGCTCTTTCTGCTTTTTCTGCTTTTTCTGCTTTTTCTGCTTTTTCTGATTTTTCCACTTTTTCTGCTTTTTCTGCTCTTTCTGCTTTTTCTGCTTTTTCTGCTTTTTCTGCTTTTTCTGTTTTTTCTGCTTTTTCTGCTTTTTCAGCTTTTTCTGCTTTTTCTGCTTTTTCTGCTTTTTCTGCTTTTTCTGCTTTTTCTGCTTTTTCTGCTTTTTCTGCTTTTTCTGCTTTTTCAGCTTTTTCTGCTTTTTCTGCTTTTTCTGCTTTTTCTGCTTTTTCTGCTTTTTCTGCTTTTTTTGCTTCCTTTTGCTTCCATTTCTGCTTTTTCTGTTTTTTCTGTTTTTTCTGCCTTTTCAGCTTTTTCTGCTTTTTCTGCTTATCTGCTTTTTCTGCTTTTTCTGCTTTTTCTGCTTTTTCTGCTTTTTCTGCTTTTTCTGCTTTTTCTGCTTTTTCTGCTTTTTCTGCTTTTTCTGCTTTTTCTGCTTTTTCTGCTTTTTCTGCTTTTTCTGCTTTTTCTGCTTTTTCTGCTTTTTCTGCTTTTTCTGCTTTTTCTGCTTTTTCTGCTTTTTCTGCTTTTTCTGCTTTTTCTGCTTTTTCTGCTTTTTCTGCTTTTTCTGCTTTTTCTGCTTTTTCTGCTTTTTCTGCTTTTTCTGCTTTTTCTGCTTTTTCTGCTTTTTCTGCTTTTTCTGCTTTTTGCTTTTTGCTTTTTGCTTTTTGCTTTTTCTGCTTTTTCTGCTTTTTCTGCTTTTTCTGCTTTTTCTGCTTTTTCTGCTTTTTCTGCTTTTTCTGCTTTTTCTGCTTTTTCTGCTTTTTCTGCTTTTTCTGCTTTTTCTGCTTTTTGCTTTTTGCTTTTTGCTTTTTGCTTTTTGCTTTTTGCTTTTTGCTTTTTGCTTTTTGCTTTTTGCTTTTTGCTTTTTGCTTTTTGCTTTTTGCTTTTTGCTTTTTGCTTTTTGCTTTTTGCTTTTTGCTTTTTGCTTTTTGCTTTTTGCTTTTTGCTTTTTGCTTTTTGCTTTTTGCTTTTTGCTTTTTGCTTTTTGCTTTTTGCTTTTTGCTTTTTGCTTTTTGCTTTTTGCTTTTTGCTTTTGCTTTTTGCTTTTTGCTTTTTGCTTTTTGCTTTTTGCTTTTTGCTTTTTGCTTTTTGCTTTTTGCTTTTTGCTTTTTGCTTTTTGCTTTTTGCTTTTTGCTTTTTGCTTTTTGCTTTTTGCTTTTTGCTTTTTGCTTTTTGCTTTTTGCTTTTTGCTTTTTGCTTTTTGCTTTTTGCTTTTTGCTTTTTGCTTTTTGCTTTTTGCTTTTTGCTTTTTGCTTTTTGCTTTTTGCTTTTTGCTTTTTGCTTTTTGCTTTTTTGCTTTTTGCTTTTTGCTTTTTGCTTTTTGCTTTTTGCTTTTTGCTTTTTGCTTTTTGCTTTTTGCTTTTTGCTTTTTGCTTTTTGCTTTTTGCTTTTTTGCTTTTTGCTTTTTGCTTTTTGCTTTTTGCTTTTTGCTTTTTGCTTTTTGCTTTTTGCTTTTTGCTTTTTGCTTTTTGCTTTTTGCTTTTTGCTTTTTGCTTTTTGCTTTTTGCTTTTTGCTTTTTGCTTTTAATTTGTATATATTTGACGTTCTGAGTTATTTTTTTACACCAGCTAACGGTGAGGTGAACATTTAAATTACCTACTTAAGATTGCCATATAAAAATTTGAAAGATTGGTAAAAATTGTGATTTTTTTGAATTTAGGACAAAGATTGTGCTTTCAAAGAATGATTTGTTTAGAAAAATGATTTTTTCCCAAATTTCAAGATTTTATTATCAAATAATTGGGGATTTGTTGATTTCAAAATTAAGACATTTTTACCCTCCGCTCCCTTTCCAACTCTGCTTGTCATTCCATCCGTCGAATCCAGCATCCAACCTGATGACCTCCCAGCTCTCGCATTCTAGGTAAGCCCTAAAACTGCCATTTAGTTCCGATTTTGGTAGAAACAGAACCGGGTTCCAAATCCCCTTTCTCCAACCAGCCAACCAGCCCCTGCTCTTTCTGTTAGTACAAAGTTAACCACTTTTCGAAAGCCGTTCACGCTGAATGGTGTCCTACACGGCCTTGGTTCGTTTTTGGTAGCTCGAGTTCGATGTTTGATCAAGTTTGGTCCACAGAACCACAGAACAGAACGACGACGAGCAGAACTCGAGTGTGGGGCCAGGAAAAACATTTCAACTTTGTCGAGCTTCGAAGGTGTATGGACCAACTTTAGTGCATGTTTGAGCTCTCTTTTCCCCCACGACCGCCCCTGGTGACATACGAGCAAACGCAATAACATCACTTTGCTCCGAATGGGGGTGTGGTTCGAATGTGCGATTGTGCCACTCAAATGTTGGCAGTGGGTGGGAAAAGAAAACTTTCTCGGTGGGGAAGGGGGCTCAAGCGGAACGGAAATCAAATATCAAACTTTTGCAAGCCACGCCAGGAGTTGGGGCTTAGTTTGTGCTCTGGGTGGTTTTGCGAACAATGTTAGTGGGAGGCCTCCAGTTATCCTGTGTTAACATTGTTCTGTTCCAGGATATGGAAAAAGTATGAATTTTGCTGCTGGTTTCTTTAATTTTGCTCAACGGTTTTTGTTCGTTAACTTTGCTCTACTGGTTTAATTTGTTCAATTTGTTTAAAATGTTCAATTTGTTCAGTTTGTTCAATTTGTTCAATTTGTTCAGTTTGTTCAATTTGTTCAGTTTGTTCAATTTGTTCAATTTGTTCAATTTGTTCAATTTGTTCAATTTGTTCAATTTGTTCAATTTGTTCAATTTGTTCAATTTGTTCAATTTGTTCAATTTGTTCAATTTGTTCAATTTGTTCAATTTGTTCAATTTGTTCAATTTGTTCAATTTGTTCAATTTGTTCAATTTGTTCAATTTGTTCAATTTGTTCAATTTGTTCAATTTGTTCAATTTGTTCAATTTGTTCAATTTGTTCAATTTGTTCAATTTGTTCAATTTGTTCAATTTGTTCAATTTGTTCAATTTGTTCAATTTGTTCAATTTGTTCAATTTGTTCAATTTGTTCAATTTGTTCAATTTGTTCAATTTATACAATTTATACAATTTGTTCAATTTGTTCAATTTGTTAAATTTGTTAAATTTGTTCAATTTGTTCAATTTCTTCAATTTGTTCAATTTGTTCAATTTGTTCAATTTGTTCAATTTGTTCAATTTGTTCAATTTGTTCAAATTTTTAATTTTTTTCAATTTGTTCAATTTGTTCAATTTGTTCAATTTGTTCAATTTGTTCAATTTGTTCAATTTGTTCAATTTGTTCAATTTGTTCAATTTGTTCAATTTGTTCAATTTGTTCAATTTGTTCAATTTGTTCAATTTGTTCAATTTGTTCAATTTGTTCAATTTGTTCAATTTGTTCAATTTGTTCAATTTGTTCAATTTGTTCAATTTGTTCAATTTGTTCAATTTGTTCAATTTGTTCAATTTGTTCAATTTGTTCAATTTGTTCAATTTGTTCAAGTCGTTAAAAAAAGTGTTCTTGTTATTCGATTTGTTTTATTTTTTTTTTCGTTTTATTCGATTTGTCCGACTTGCTTTGTTTGTTCATTTTTTTCTAATTAATTTGAATTTAGTTAAATGTTTATTTTTCCTGTATGTTTTGTTCACCTTCTTCTATTTTTCTGTATTTTTTTTGTGTTGTTTTCTTGATGGCAGTAATTTTTGTTCTTATATTTTATTTTTTTTGTCTGCTTCCATCAAATTAAGCTGATTTTAAATACAACGTTTCAACTCTTCTGAAGTGAGGACTGACACGTCTATCGTGACCCATTTCCCAATCGCTGAAATTGAATTTTTAAAACATCACGACCGAAACGTGCCTCCCAATCAGCAGCTATTAAATTTGAAATGAACCCAACGCGCGCCCTGTCATAAGGGAAGCAATCGTGTCGGTGCTGCAAATTGGAAAAATGTAACGAAACAAAAAAAAAAAAACTCAGCTCCAAACAAAGCGTTCACCGCAGCCCGAGCGACTCCCACGGGTACAGTTTTATTGCGGTCGGAAAAGCGCGTACGCCGATCAAGGTCCAAATTTGACTGTTCTGTTTTTTTGCTTCTTTTCCCCAGCGCATCATTTCGTGACGTGGAAAAACCGCAACCGAACATTTCCCACCCTGTTCGGGGAGCGCCCCACAAAAGATTCGCAATCATTTTTCGCCGGGGAAATAAACCCCGGGCAGCAGCTGCTGGTGAAAACCATAAACCACAATTGTCACTTCCGGGCGCGGTGCGCGTCGTTGGTGGCTGGGGAAACCTCTTTTCCTTTTGGAGAGAGAGAGAGGAAAAAGCTTCCAGTAGCGGTGTTGTGACGAGAAAATTAATTAAAACTGAATGATGATGAGTTCTCCGGGTCTTCGAAGTTGTCAGTGCAGTGAGAGTTGGTGAGTGAAATGGACTGATCGGTGGAATGCAGGCCAATATTTTTCTTTTTGGGGTCGGGAGATGCGATGAACTGTTTGACAGTCAGAAACAGTGGGAGAAGTTTAGAGAAAAAAAAAAAATTGAAAGAAAACATGACTATCAAATTGAAACATATTTTCACTTTTAAAATTCGAACTTAAATCAAATGAAACATGATAACATGAAAACATTAAAACATGAAAACATGAAAACATGAAAACATGAAAACATGAAAACATGAAAACATGAAAACATGAAAACATGAAAACATGAAAACATGAAAACATGAAAACATGAAAACATGAAAACATGAAACCATGAAAACATGAAAACATGAAAACATGAAAACATGAAAACATGAAAACATGAAAACATGAAAACATGAAAACATGAAAACATGAAAACATGAAAACATGAAAACATGAAAACATGAAAACATGAAAACATGAAAACATGAAAACAGAAAACATGAAAACATGAAAACATGAAAACATGAAAACATGAAAACATGAAAACATGAAAACATGAAAACATGAAAACATGAAAACATGAAAACATGAAAACATGAAAACATGAAACCATGAAAACATGAAAACATGAAAACATGAAAACATGAAAACATGAAAACATGAAAACATGAAAACATGAAAACATGAAAACATGAAAACATGAAAACAAAAAACATGAAAACATGAAAACATGAAAACATGAAAACATGAAAACATGAAAACATGAAAACATGAAAACATGAAAACATGAAAACATGAAAACATGAAAACATGAAAACATGAAAACATGAAAACATGAAAACATGAAAACATGAAAACATGAAAACATGAAAACAATAAAATATTGAAAAGTTGAAAAGTTGAAACGTTGAAAAGTTGAAAAGTTGAAAAGTTGAAAAGTTGAAAAGTTGAAAAGTTGAAAAGTTGAAAAGTTGAAAAGTTGAAAAGTTGAAAAGTTGAAAAGTTGAAATGTTGAAAAGTTGAAAAGTTGAAAAGTTGAAAAGTTGAAAAGTTGAAAAGTTGAAAAGTTGAAAAGTTGAAAAGTTGAAAAGTTGAAAAGTTGAAAAGTTGAAAAGTTGAAAAGTTGAAAAGTTGAATAGTTGAAAAGTTGAAAAGTTGAAAAGTTGAAAAGTTGAAAAGTTGAAAAGTTGAAAAGTTGAAAAGTTAAAAAGTTGAAAAGTTGAAAAGTTGAAAAGTTGAAAAGTTGAAAAGTTGAAAAATTGAAAAGTTGAAAAGTTGAAAAGTTGAAAAGTTGAAAAGTTGAGATGTTGAGAAGTTGAAAAGTTGAAAACATGAAAAGTTGAAAAGTTGAAAAGTTGAAAAGTTGAAAAGTTGAAAAGTTGAAAAGTTGAAAAGTTGAAATGTTGAAAAGTTGAAAAGTTGAAAAGTTGAAAAGTTGAAAAGTTGAAAAGTTGAAAAGTTGAAAAGTTGAAAAGTTGAAAAGTTGAAAAGTTGAAAAGTTGAAAAGTTGAAAAGTTGAAAAGTTGAAAAGTTGAAAAGTTGAAAAGTTGAAAAGTTGAAAAGTTGAAAAGTTGAAAAGTTGAAAAGTTGAAAAGTTGAAAAGTTGAAAAGTTGAAAAGTTGAAATGTTGAAAAGTTGAAAAGTTGAAAAGTTGAAAAGTTGAAAAGTTGAAAAGTTGAAAAGTTGAAAAGTTGAAAAGTTGAAAAGTTGAAAAGTTGAAAAGTTGAAAAGTTGAAAAGTTGAAAAGTTGAAAAGTTGAAAAGTTGAAAAGTTGAAGTTGAAAAGTTGAAAAGTTGAAAAGTTGAAAAGTTGAAAGTTAAAATGTTGAAAATTTGAAAATTTGAAAATTTGAAAATTTGAAAATCTGAAAATTTGAAAATTTGAAAAGTTGAAAAGTTAAAATGTTGAAAAGTTGAAAAGTTAAAATGTTGATTAGTTGAAAAGTTGAAAAGTTGAAAAGTTAAAAAGTTAAAAAGTTAAAAAGTTAAGAAGTTGAAAAGTTGAAAAGTTGAATTGAAAAGTTAAAAAGTTGAAAATCTTAAAAATTGAAAAGTTAAATAGTTGAAAATCTCAAAAATTGAAAAGTTATAATAAAAATCACAATATCAAAAAAGATAAATAATTAAAAAAAAATACAAAGTTATTCAATTTCATCCCAAAGTGCATACCGTAAAACACATTCCATTCTCCAAGAACTGCAAACAAAGCAGATTGCATCGTCTGGATCCGACTTTGCTCATCTATACTTTGAAATGCTAACTGAGTTGGAATATTTTCCGAAATTTTCCCAGCGCACATTGCTGCAACCGAATCGAATCGAAATGCAACTGCAAATAGAACTTTCAAACTAATATCCCCGCCCCCCTTTCTCCTCTATCCGCAAAGAATCTTCCCAATCCTGAGAGCCTCTTCCATTCCGTATCGGAAAGAAACGGTTCGGTAATAATGTTTTCGAAAACCGATAGAAAGTTCGACTTCATTTCGAAAGTTTTTAATTGAATTTCTCTTCAGGCAGTTTCGGGGGGGCAGGAAGAAGCTTTCATTTGCTTTCCCCAGTACATGGCAACTGACTGTCCTGATGGGGGGAAATGGTGGAGGAAAGGGCTACCTTTTCTTCGTTTTCGTCGAAAATCTCGAAGCTCGCCAGAGTGAAAAGCTCTTCGTTTGATGGATCTGTCAAAGAATGTTTCGAGAGTGGATTTCATTAAAAGTTTATTTTGCACAACACGAAATCGGCTGTCTGATGGCTGACGTGGAACGAACGAGTCGGACGGATGGACAGCAGCCTCGTGGTAATTAGGGGAGGGAGCCTGGGTTTCGAGAGAGAGAAAGCCAGATGGCTCAATCTGGTATTTTTATCTGAGCTGATGTTTTTCTCTTCTTATTTTTTCCTTGTTGAGTGATTGGTGTCAAGTTGGGTTGCACTTCCGTGTGAATTGGTAAAATAAATTAAATTAGAGCGAGCAGGTTTGCGTTGGAGCAATGGTTTTAGTGTTGATTAAAAAAGTTTTACTGTGCAAATCTGTATTATGTCGAATGCAATTTAATTTTGAAAAACTTGCTTCCCTAGAATATTGTTTTGACACTTTGTCAGGACTTAAACATCTTTGGATATATGAGAAGATATTTTTTCAAATATAATATAATATAATATTTTGTTTACAAATACTATGCTTTGAATTGTCAAAAACTAAATTTGCTCTCTTTGTTATGCATTATTCGAAGGGGTTAAAAAAAATCAAGCTGAATAATTCTCCAGAATTTATCATTTTTTTTTTGAGATTTTAAATTTTGTATTTATTATTAATTTATTGACAGGTAGTTCACTTAAATTCAATTCTGTCGTTTGGAGCGTGTTCAGGGAGTCCAAATCTATCATACCTTGACGAAATTGAACAATTAAATTCAATTCTGTTTATTTCTTTAACTATCGTTAAACAATAGTTTTTGTAGGTGCACTACAGAGTTTTTGGGGATCCTAACAGCTTTGACTAATACATTTATCTCAATGGATGGAAATGAAGTTTGTTGAAATCGAAAGGCAAACAGGAAAACACTCGCAAAAAAACTGTTGCTATAACGAAATTGAACTTAAAAAGAATTATTAAGAAAAATCACCCCTGGGTCATTCCACCTGAAGTGTGCAAGAAAAAATGCAAATTTGAAAATTACCATCTCCGATTCTGCTCAAATTTGGCAGAGCTGTTGAGACTATCAAAACATGCAAAAATCCCGAATTTCATCCAAATCGGACCACCCCCTCCATTTTTGTACCCTCCCAAAAAATCGACTTTTTGGCGATTATTGAGCAAAACCCCTATCTTCAAACGACGATAACTCAGGAACCGCAAATCGTAGAGGGTCGGTCTTAGACTTAATTTTGAAGGAAATTGGACGTAGAATCTATTTCCGTGATCAAAATTTCGATTACGGTGTTTTGTCTACCAGTATTGCGCAATTGAAAACTTTAATTGGCCGTATCTCAAAACAGCCCTATTTATTTTTTAAATTTGACCTCACCATTGTATTCCCCGGCCAATTTTACAAAAGAATCACTTATCGACAGAAAGGAATATGTTTTGTTCCAGAGATATCGAATTTCAAAGTTTTGAGTATTTGAGATTACCTAAATTAGCTTTATTCGCCGCAGCTGCTAGAAGCACTCGGGCGCGATTCTTATGTAAAATTGGCCGGGGAATACACTGGTGAGGTCAAATTCAAAAAATAAATAGGGCTGTTTTGAGATACGGCCATTTAAAGTTTTCAATTGCGCAATACAGGTAGAAAACATTTTTAAATCTAAATTTTGATCACGGAAATGGATTCAACGTCCAATTTCCTTCAAAATTGAGTCTAAGACCGACCCTCTAAGATTTGCGGTTCCTGAGTTATCGTCGTTTGAAGATAGGGGTTTTCCTAAAAAATTGCCAAAAAGTCGTTTTTTTTGGGAGGGTACAAAAAATGGAGGGGGTGGTCCGATTTGGATGAAATTCGGGATTTTTGCATGTTTTGATAGTCTCAACAGCTCTTTCAAATTTCAGAATCGAAGATGGCAATTTTCAAGTGCTGTTCCGCTCCAAATAGTGAGACTGTGAAAATTCCTAAAATTCTGACTAAGTTGCTATATAATTTACCCTCATTTAATATCTGACGATTTCTCACAAACTTTTGGTTTAATTTTAAATGTAGTGTTTTTTTGATAATCCCATTTTTTTTAATGGGCACACTTAAACAGAAAAGACTAAAACTCTTGTTTTGGACATTTTTAATTGATTTATTTAGTTCTTAAATTTCAAAATTATGTTTATTATTGATACAAAAAAGAGCAAATAATTTCAAAAAAGTTGAAATAGATTTGAAATATGGTTAGATAGAATTGAGTGACACTAAAAACAAAAAACTTTTAAGAGGCTGTTTTTCAGAAACCAGAAGTCAGTTCAAAAACTGAATGGGAAATTTTGAGAAAAAAAAAATCATAGATTGTCAAATCTGTCAATTTCGATTGAAAATTTGATGTTGCATCAAAAAATGTATTTAAAAAAATTGTATTCAAATGTTCGGTATTTTCAAATGTTCGGATTTTTTTTTTCAAACAATTATTACTCGGATACCAGAATTCACACTATCCTAAACTCAAGCGCAATAAACCGACGTCCGATGTCTCTATGCTTTCTTTTTCTAAGCTTGCTGGGATTTCTATCTAGTTAGCCTGAGTGAAAACAGAGGCATCGATATACATTAGGGTGGGTACGGATTTTGAAAAGTTCTCAGATCATGTTCTGGTGTGGTTCCCCTTGTAGGGCATACCCATAGGGACTCTCACGCCAAATTTCAGCTCATTTGGTTGAAAACTGGCTTGTCTCAAGCGAGTTCAAGTTTACATGGGATTTACTATGGGAAATTTTGAATTTTCGTTCATTCGCTCCTACAGGCCTGGGGAAAACATGTAGAAACTTCTAGGATGGCCAGAAATGAGCGGAATCGTCTGGAGAACAACTTTCCCTAAGAGACCAGGTCGATTCGTTCAACCCCCATCGAGCTCAACGGCAATACATCCGGGGTTTTCGGAACCAACCGTTTTCCCCAGAAAAGCATCAAATTTTCCTTAGCATGCTATGAATGCTTGATGAACACCGCGACGCCACATGTCAAACAGCTACCACGTGATTGTAAAATTTTCACCATAACATTTTTTTTCTTATTTGGAGGTTTAGAATACAGCTAAATAGTATCAGGATCACCATAAATGATAATTCTATAGTTCAAAAAGCAATAAAAAGTAATTTTTATAGGCGATGCTAGTCCACGTGGTAGCTGTTTGACATGTGGCGTCGCGGTGTTCATCAAGCATTCATAGCATGCTAAGGAAAATTTGATGCTTTTCTGGGGAAAACGGTTGGTTCCGAAAACCCCGGATGTATTGCCGTTGAGCTCGATGGGGGTTGAACGAATCGACCTGGTCTCTTAGGGAAAGTTGTTCTCCAGACGATTCCGCACATTTCTGGCCATCCTAGAAGTTTCTACATGTTTTCCCCAGGCCTGTAGGAGCGAATGAACGAAAATTCAAAATTTCCCATAGTAAATCCCATGTAAACTTGAACTCGCTTGAGACAAGCCAGTTTTCAACCAAATGAGCTGAAATTTGGCGTGAGAGTCCCTATGGGTATGCCCTACAAGGGGAACCACACCAGAACTTGATCTGAGAACTTTTCAAAATCCGTAGCCACCCTAATATACATACTGTAAATTTTTTGAAATTGTGTCCTATAATCTCTTTCCTTTTCATCCAGACAATCAATTAAAAGCGTTTTTTAAAGGGTAAACTTATTTCTACTAATATTCTGATTAATTTTCAATCTTGGTGTCAATCAGTTTTGCTTGAGAAGTTTTTGTCAAAAAATATTTTTTTTTCATTTTCTTTATTATTCTTTCATTATTCAAAAATTGAGTCAGCAACCACCTTATCAATCACCACCTTTATTCACATTAAAGTGCCCTAATTTCCCATTTTGTCGCAGTTGCCTCCCAAACCTAATGGCCCTTTTTATCATGCTGTCCCGCAAATCACCCACTTCGGTGCTCCCTTCGGCCTGGGTGTGAGAAGACCATTTTCCGTAACTTGGCACCAGCAATTGAAAGCATTCTACTCCCTCTTCCATTCAGTGCATTTTTTATTCCACTCCAATCCAATCGATTAACCTACAAATTTTCCTATTCATGGCAGAAAGAATCCTTCGTTCTCTCGAAAGCGGGGTGATTAATTGATGCTGCTGCTTACTGCAGGCTGCAATTTCCAGACTTCTTTTATGTGCTCAATCCAGTATTTGCTGGAAATTGACGGGGGGTGGGGTAGGAAAAAATAGTTCATTCTATGTGAGGTAGACCATCAGTAGATGGGGTGTCACACAAGTTGGTATTGCTAGTGATCGACTCTTTGGTTTAGGGTGAAGACACCTTTTTTTTTCTTTTTCAATGTTTGTGAAAAAAATTCTGTAGAAAATATCCTTAAATCAATATTCAAACTCAAAATTACAATCTTTGAAATCATAACAAAACAATTTCACCCTATACTGATCACAAAATCAAACTGTCAATTTGAATAAAACGAATGATTTCTTCAGCTCCCACCGCGTGGCACCACCATCGCTGTCATGGACTAGGAAAAAGAAAAGTGCGCGCTTTTTCCTCGCAATAGATGCCAAACAGGAATTTCCAAGCAATTGCTTCTTCCGGATGCTGCACACACACACACACTGACACACTGACATAGTCTTCAACAAGGACAGAACAGGATCAAGCAAGAGTCAGCTTTGTTCGTCTTTCCAGGAAAAAGTTCCTCGTTTCCCCCCCTCCTCCACCCTGCAATTTTCTTTCACCTGACGAAAATAATAGTTTTATTCGTGAATAATACATTAAACGACGCCCAACCGAATCGTCGTCGGTCGTCGTCTGGAGCAGATGGTAATGAATGATAGCAGCACGTGGTGGTGGAAAGCTGGTTGGAAAATGCTCGGGAAAAACTGGGACACCGGGACACCACGAGTGCACACAAAGTGCAAATTGCTGCAGTACTCCCTCGGAAATTTTCACTCACTTTTTCGTTGAGCAAGATATGACTACTGTTGGGACGACACACAATGGTGCCAATGGATTTAAAGTTGAATGTGAGTAAAGTGTGGTGTGCAAACTTGATTGTTTGAGAATGTTGAATCATTGAAAAACTGGTGAAATACCTTGTGATAATTAAAGCTTCTCAGTGTTATTTTGGATTTCAAGAAAAAAATAAACATCTCTAAAACTTCATAATTTCAAACATGAAAACATGAAAACATGAAAAAATGAAAACATGAAAACATGAAAACATAAAAACATGAAAACACGAAAACATGAAAACATGAAAACATGAAAACATGAAAACATGAAAACATGAAAACATGAAAACATGAAAACATGAAAACATGAAACCATGAAAACATGAAAACATGAAAACATGAAAACATGAAAACATGAAAACATGAAAACATGAAAACATGAAAACATGAAAACATGAAAACATGAAAACATGAAAACATGAAAACATGAAAACATGAAAACATGAAAAATATATGAAAAGTTGAAAAGTTGAAAAGTTGAAAAGTTGAAAAGTTAAAAAGTTGAAAAGTTGAAAAGTTGAAAAGTTGAAAAGTTGAAAAGTTGAAAAGTTGAAAAGTTGAAAAGTTGAAAAGTTTAAAAGTTGAAAAGTTAAAAAGTTGAACAATTAAAAAGTTGATAAGTTTTCATTTTATGAAATAAATTGAGTGTAACTTTCCTACAATTTGATTGATGGATCGATTTTTTTGTGAGAATTAAGACTACTGCGTCCATTTAGTTGATCTATTGTAGTGTACTCCTAATTAATGATAAAGTCGATACTATCGAAGTATTTCTATGGAAATTTCAACCATTTTACTGCAACATTGTATCCCATCTGCTGTTTTTAGGCCCAGAACCATTCGTAGCAGCAACATTCCAACCCCAATTAATTAGCGGATCATGTTCTTCCTTCATTCACTTTTTTGAATTCGGATGCATCTTTCGCAAACATTCCATGCTTTAATCATTTCCGGCCAGGGCCAGCATTTTCCCGGCAAAAATTCCGTCACCGTCCGATCGTCCTTCCATCCACACGCAAGAAACCTTTCCTTCATTAGGGATGCGACGGACAAAGTGCTGACCCAACCAACCGAATCATCGTCCTTTCTTCGCTGGGTCATCCTTTCTCCTTCCAGCAGCAATCTGAACCTGAACCCGTGTGGACCAGCTCAGCAATGCTTTTGATTACAAGCAAACACGTACACACACTCGCATCGCATTATTAAATATTTCCCAACATTCTTCATGACGACCCGCTCTTCGTGTTCGTCTTGGACCAAAAACTGACAAAGGTTGGCCAAGCAGAGCGTTTAGTCGATTTCAGCTTCATCAGTCAAAAGAATGCAGTCAAAAATTTGACGAAAGTTTACCAGTTTTTTTTTTTTTGCAAACTTTTGAAATGAAAAATGTCTGACAAAGACGACTCAAAACTACAACAACAACAACTACTACATTCTGAAAGTGTGCTTCTCGGGCGTTCATAAAAGGAAAAAGCTTGCCCTTCTTTGCCCTCCTCTACCGTAAGCTCAAGAGCACATACATTCTTGCACACTACTTCAGCAGAAAGGGAGACGTGCGGGGAAAAAAGCTCCAACATTGTACCACATCGTCATCAGACCCCGTTATTGTCGTTGGTTGGCGATGGCTTAAGGCGCTGCTGCTTGAAGCCGCGTCTCAGGATACTCTTGAACGTGTATTATGTGTCTGAATCGCTGGTGTAACTCTGGGTATGCGTGTGTGTAGTTTAGCTTTATTCTCAGCCTCGATTCTTCTGCTGGGCTCCACTCTGAACCCCCTCTAATCGTTCTCGCTGCTGCTGCGCACCAGCTGACGATCGGCACAATGTACATGAAGCTGGGGCTAGCTTTCATTCAGACCAACCGGTTTGAACATACTTTGTTGGTGCAGGATGGGAAATAAAGTCACAATGACTTTGAAAAAATTGGTTTAACAAACCTTCAAAAAAATTGAAATTAAAACTACCAATAAATAACGATATCTTACTCCAACAATAACAAATACAAATAAAAAAAAAATAATACCTTTCAGGTTCAATAAATAGTACCAATTCAAGATGCTAGGTAATTCTTATAACAAATTTATAGAACGTAAAAAAATAAAAATAAAGTATAATAATTGAAATTACGAGCCATGCTTTTGACATTTTAATGAAAAAGGTGTTTTAAAATGTATTATACACCTATTCCCGAGCTTGGTAAATAACAAGGGAAATTTGTAATAATACCTTTCTCTGGTATCAATACCAAATTTTGTTATTTCTGGACCCTTTAAAAATTGTCTTAAGGATTATGCAAGAGCAAAATTTGGTATCATACCAATTTAAGGTATTGTTTTGATATTGCAAAATTGCAGGATTTGTCAATGGTCGGACACCACATTTTGGTATTCTTTTGGTATTACAGTATTTTATCAAATTCCTCTGAAAGTATGGGAAAATTTCGACCAATGTTGACAAAATAATTAATATTGCGCTAAAATGATGTCCCAAAGCGAATGCTTTCATTGAAAACGGGGAATTTTAAACTTGATTTTAAACATTTTTGATATACCCCTTAAAGAAATGACTTGAAATTGTGGAAAATTTTCTAAGTCAGGATACCACATTTTGGTATCGAAGTGTTTTTTCAAATTCCAATTTTTTTCTCATTTTTACAAAATAATTAATTTTGCACTTAAATGACTTGAAACCCAACAATGTTAAAGCTGATTTTAAATTTTTTGATATACCCACTAAGATTGTTGGCCTTCGAAGAGTGGACTGTAGTTTTCTCGCGGCGACCGGACGTTTCGGACAGGTACAAAACACGACCTTTCGATTCGACGTGCAAAACTCGACTCGATCTTTATTCTGTGGGCATGCGTGTGAGTGTGTTAGTGTGTACGTGTATTTGTGTCAACTCGCGCAACGTGCGCCAACACGGCAGACTGGGGATGTTCAAGTGTGAACGACAAAGATTATTTTTTTTAAATCGTTGAAATTGCTCTATGTCGGGATAACCAATTACTTTGAAAACGAGTCAATCGACAGATTATTAAATCTTGGATTTAACAGTTTCATTTTAACCACACTTATTTTTCAATCTTGTTATTTTTCAGAAGCTTCAAGAACTCAAAGCACAAGCCGTTCATTAATGACAAATATATTAGATGTGGTGAAGAATATCACTAAGAACAACAAAATCTCGACAAAAAACTTCGAAAAATATTTGCAGCGGCCTTTTGATTTATTGAAAATAGCGTTTTTTGTAAAGTATCGAAAATACACACTAACATATTATAAAAAAATAATGTTAAAATGTAAAATTTTATTCTTGTTTAAATAATAGAACAAAATTGTGTTTTTATTTTTACGGTGTCTAGCCTTGTCCAACATTAAAAAAAATAATTAAAAAGCTGAGAAATTTATCAATAATTTGCATTTCTGGACATTGTTGATCCAACCTTTGGTTGCTGAGTTATGGCCTTGCAAAGAATGAAAATTACCAAAAAAGAGATTTTCTAAGTTCTACCCAATTAACCCTCAATATTCAATCGATGATATCTTGGAAACCATTGATCAGTTTCACAATGTCAAAAAGAGAAGATTGTATGAAATTGCTCATTTTTTTGAAATCACAACTTACATTTCAATTAGACCAAATAATATAATTTCTGCCCTTTTTGTGAAATTCCACAGATTTATTTGCAAAAATGTTGGACGTACTCAACATCGATATTTTGCTAAAATTCTAAACAGTTTCAAACTGGTTCAAATCTGCCTAAAATGATTATCAACGCAGGAAAATGCTATTGAAATTTTTCTTAGTTGATGACACATCTATTATCGAAATTGCAATGTTTTTGGAAAAATGTGTTTTTACCCTCTAATTTTTCGAGCAAATTAGTGGAGGGGGGGGGGGGGAATAAACTTTGAAAAATATTTGGAACGACCTTAAGATTTAATTATATTTCAAATTGCTCAATCAAAAAGCTAGTCTTTTTAAATTTCCGTTCTCCCCAATTTGAAATAAAAGACATAAAAAATAATGCTTGACTAAAAATTTCAATTGAAATGTTTGTTTCTTAATGCATAAGCAAACGTTGCAAATAAAACCGATAAACAGGAAATAATCATGAAAAAAATGTGGAAAAAAACATTTAAATGGCAATGTTTGCAACAGAATGCAAAATATCAAATATTCAAAGAAAAAAAAAATCACTGTGCTTTACAACTAACTTCTAAGGAAACATGAATTTTCAAGTTACAAATGAGAGGTTTAAAACAGAATTTATTTAAAAAATAAACTTAAGTAAAAAAATCATGATGAAAAAATCCAATAATTTGTTGTTAATCTCTATTTAAATTATCTCGAGTTTTGACGAAAGATATCTGAACAATTATGACATTAATCAAGTAAAAACAACTGGATTTTAAAAATAATGTTATTAAAAATAACTTAAAATACTTAAATAGTACCTTTGAAGCTTCAAGTTTAAACAAATCCACACATTAAAATACAGACTGGAACTCATGATATAATAAATATAAACTCTCAACAAACAAGCAAAAATTACAAATACAGAATTCAAATGATAAAAAACCTCAATTTGAAATAAAACTTGGGTTAAAAAGCAACGATTTTAACATGAAAAACGTTTTTTTTAACTAGCCTCAAAAAAAAGTTAAGTTAAAAAAAACTCTAGATAAAATCAACATGATTAAACAAATTGTTAGAAATGCTCATGGTAAGGAACTTTTGTTGACAATAACTGAAGTTGAGAAAATACTAATTGCTGAAATTATAGTTTCAAAACATCATGTTGAAATGCAGAAATTGAAAAAAATACTTGAGATAGAAAAAAATTAAGATCAAAAAAGTCATACTGGAGTAATTTCGAATGGCAGATGAAAAACTAAAATTCTTATATCTGAAGTAAAAAAATAGAAGCTGAAAAAAAAAGAAAAAAAAAATAGAAGCTGATGAAACTTAAAAAAACTTATTTTGAAAGTACTCAAAATGAAAATACATGTGTAGAATCAAATGAAAACAATTTGAAAAAAATAAAATAAAAAAATAATGATATAGAAACCTGAGATAAAAAAAACTGAAGACAAATAAAATACATAAAGGTATATATGTTGATAAAGAACCTGATACTGAAAAAAACTCATAATGAAAAAAAAGTAATTGAATGAACTCAAGCTACAAAAAGACGTTTTAAAGAAACTCAATTTATAAGAAATCGATTCAAAATCTCTAGAAAAAACTGGTTGCCCAAACATAACTTTAAACACATGTTGAAAAACACAAATCAGTTTATTCGAATCTTCTGAAAGAAATAATAAAATTTTTAATAAAAAAATACAAAAGTGTGTGAGCGGCAACATTCTCCTCCAAGTGAATTGATTACTTTTTATCTCAATGGCTAGCTAATTGCTTAAACAGATGTTTTTTATTTCAATCTAACAAACACTTCATTTTTAATAATAAAAAACCTTATTTCCTATCCAGCGCCCCAACATAACTCTCAGCATTTTCTCCTCGCAGCCAGTGGATTTGAGTGCAAGCAGATCCGTGATAAAGTTTAACCGATCCGTTCGGGAGGGGAAATCTGACGTCGAGAAAGCATCTAAAAGGGGAGCGGGAAAGGGGATAGTTTCTCTCCTGCTCCTCCTGATCATCCCTCTCCTTCGCCCCTTCATTACTCATCGACGATGGATCGGCTGAGATGAACAAGCTGCAAACGGGGAAAAGAAGTAGAAGAAGGAAAAGCTAACGAAAAAAAAACGACTACTACTATAAAGAAAATGATTTATTGTGTGCTCTACAAGTTTTTCAGGAGGGGTGGGTGGATAAGGGGAGGGAAGGGGGTGTTAGTAGTTGTAAGCGAACATACGTTATATCGTTTGCGGCGGATTATGCAAGACATCGTACCTCGACATAGCCTTTGAGAGGAAGAGTAGTTTTAGTGGGGAAAAAAGCTGGCAAAAAAACTTCCCGAATCATCACCGCAGGAAGCAGCCGGGAACCGATTAAGGATATAATGCATTAAAGTGCAAACATTGGTCCCTGGTGCGAGCTTTCGAGAAGGGGAAAAGGAATGTGTGTGTCACTTGATTTTGAAAGTGATGGATTTTCTGTCAGGATTACACATTATCAAAAGTGTGAAATTATATTTTTTTGTAAGAAGCCTCATTTATGGTGAAAATTATATAAATCTCTCTTTGCCTCTTCAAATCAACATCCTTTCAAAGTGACGTTAAATCTAACTCTTTTAGTCTCGAGCAAAACAAAAAAACAGAAATCCCTCTTCTCTTGATTGAAGTTATCTCTCGTTACCGCGCATTCGAAATCAGGTATTGGGGACTTGCTGCCGCCATCACAGAAACGGAAAAAAATGTGCTTGATTCAAAAACATAAAAAGAAAAGCTCGTTTCGCCCAAGGCCAGGGACGTTTGCCTATGCAAATACTACACCAAGTCAAAGCTCATAATCTAAATACAAAATCTTCGCTTTGACAGCTAAAGTTGCGTCGTTTCATCCCAGATCGCAGATTTCAGCCGAGTGAGTGGGGTGAAAGCGTTTTTCCCTACTATTTTCCCTTCTTCAAAGTACATCTCTGACAAAACAGGGTACATGAGTAAACATTCAACAAGAAGGAGCAAAATAAAGTGAGGAAAACGTTGTGAGCCTGGCCAGGTTTTTTTCTTCCCAGCAATAGTGTTTTGAAAAGAAGAGA
Source organism: Culex pipiens pallens (assembly GCF_016801865.2). Taxonomy (NCBI): domain Eukaryota; kingdom Metazoa; phylum Arthropoda; class Insecta; order Diptera; family Culicidae; genus Culex; species Culex pipiens. The sequence goes on along the minus strand of NC_068938.1, from coordinate 12,135,192 downwards.
TCCAGCACCGTAAAACCTCGATATCGAATACAGAAGAAGAAGAGAAAGAAAAAGGCTCATGCCTACGTCAAGATTGAGGAGATTTAGTCGGTTCGGTTGTGGGTTGAGCCGGCTCAAGATCGACGAAATAAAACGAAGAATGGCTGAACGTGCCCGTTTGGACTTTGTGCGGGAGTAAACCTGGCAAAGTGCGCAACTTTGCGGGGATTACCGGGAAAGCAGAGAAGATTGTCTTGAGGGGTATTATGAAATGAATAACAATACGATTTAACAAAATAAAAAAACGTAATTTTTGACTAACAATTTTGTGAAAGAAATTAAAATAAAAAAAAACGCTTTTAAGAAAATCAGTGAATATCTATTGAAACAGTTTGTGAATTTGATTCGAAGACCACGGGCTCTCAACCTGGGGTAAAGGATTGTAGACTAGATTGGATTGAGTTTCCAAATCTGCCAACGTTGAGGGATTGTAAAATCTGATCAACTAGCGTTATTTACAAACACAAAAATGCTGCCAAATTATTGTTGAACTTTCCATACGATTCTTAGGCAAAGAAAAAGGATTTATTGGTGTTGTGAGTGCTAATTGATACAGTTTTCAACAAAATCTCCACCTTTCTGTTCAAATATGAGTGCAAAATCATTCGAAAATGCTCAACCTATTTGTTTATTTTTTCTTATTTTTGACTGTCTTAATGACAATTGCCACTCAGATGTCAAATAATCATAACTTTGGCATAAGTTTGAAAAACTTTTTTTTATCGGTTTGAACTTAAATTTAAATGAAAAGTTATAAAAAAAAAAACTTTCAATAAGACACTTCGATTTTCTTCATTAAACTATTCAAAATCTATGGAAATCTTTAGAAACATGAATTGAAAGTGATTTTTGGTATATATTTATTGAGTTTTAACTTCATTTAACTAAAGATTTATAGTTACGATTTAAAGCCTATGAAATATGATTATTTCTTGAACCAAAACTTGAAAATAACAAAATTCAACAACCATTTCACCCACAAACCATTTTTAGGTAAATTATATTAGATTGAAAATTCAATTTGAGCCTTTTCTTCGAAAAGTTACATAATTTAATTACTTGATTATAAATTTTAATTATTTTTTTTACTTGTTGTTTGTTTCTTGAAAATGAAACCATAACACAATATTTTAATTGAGCTTTCAAAATGTAGAAGAAAAAAAAAGTATCAAGTAGCAATCATTTTGGCTGGACAAGATAGTTAAATGTTGCTTTGATTTGGAGTTCAATACAATGTAAAATAGATGAAATAGAAGTGTTTTATTTATTTTATTTTTTCGTCATGAATTGAATATGTCGAATGAAAAAATATTACCATATTTAGATCATATTTAATCCAATAACGAAAAAAAACATCACGAGTTATCGCAATTTTACGAAAAAAAAAGTTTTGAAAATGTTACTTTTTGCGTTTCGTTTTGTTTCGTCGTCCATGTCTGTCGCGGGTGACCATGAACGGCCATGATCGACGACGACCAACATTTTAAAAACTTTTTTTTCGTAAAATCGCTATAACTCGTGATGTTTATAAGCAAACCCCTTATGTCTATATATGAAATTTTTTGTAACTGTCTGCTCTACAACTTTGTAGAATATTGTTACACTCTAAAAAATAACCCTGCAAAGTTAGAAAAAACACGAAATTTTAAAATGAAAAAAATTGTTCTAAATGAAAAAATGACCCTTCTGGGGCAATGTTGATTTAAAAAGAACATTAAATTTCCCATTAAATGACATGTTCCAAAATTTTTACAGTCGAGTAACGGAAAATGGCAGAGTTTTTAAAACTTTTTTAGTGTTTTTTTCGATGAAAAATACGTTTTTTCGGAATTCTAAGTACGCCATCAAATCGGTCTTCTAATTTTACATAAAAGTCCCTTTGACACCAAATTTCTATCTCATCACCGTTTCAGGCTGCAAATTATTGAAAAACACCTCTTTTTTGGCATGTTCAAAAATTGAAGGGGTCGTATCGCCCCTCCGTCACAAGATATCAAAAAACGGACCTCGGATTCGTGATCAGGGACAAAGTTACCCCTTAGGACAAATTTTCACGCAAATCGAAGAGTGGTCGGGGCAACTTTTCCCGATTTCGTGTGAGTTGGTAGAGAATTACCCAGATGTTTTCATCTACTTTAGTAAAAAATATTTTTTAATTCAAAATCAGGAGTTGCCCTTTAAATGATCTAAAAACGCAAATTTTGATCATTTTCAAACTTAAAGCAAATTTAGAAAATATTTTCAAAGAGACAGTTTCAAGAAGAGAAAATTGTAAACCGTTGTAAGTGAATATTTTTAAATATTCACTCAAAGTCCTCCTTTATTACTAGAAATGGTGAACTTTACCAAATAAATGTGTAAAGTTAAATTCGATTGCAAATTAGATTTTGCATTTGATAATAACTGTTAAGTTTGTCATATTCTTACTTTCCAAATCTTTCGATATTCTAGAATTTGCACCATCCATATTTCTAAAATTATGGAGGGGAGTAAAAGTTGCCTTGCCCATATTAAATATCAAAAATTTTTGGATTTAAATCATGAAATGTGAAATAGAATAAACAAGATTTTTTTCAGTACTGTGAAGTTGGGTACATTTTAAGTGACTACGCAAATATTTCATCTTGTAAAGAAACTGAAATTCAAGAGAATTACATAATGTTTGAATTCCTTCCATCAAAGAAAGAAAGCACAAAGGCATTGTAAGAAAAATTATTCAGCTTTCAAAGTTCAAAGTTGTGAGAAGGTTGTATTTGTTATTAATTTTTCTGGCAAAAAAGTCACGAAGAGTGTTTAAAAATAACTGTGGATTTAAAAAGAAGAACTTTAAACACAAAATAAGAACTGAATAAAATTTTAATTATTATTCTGATTCAACAAGAGTTTCAAAATTGCTATTGTTATTAATCCGCTCTTAAACTTTAATGCAACCTCCAAAGCCTTCTGAAAATGCATTCATTCTACACTATTCAAAATAAACAATCCCGATTTTCCCATTTCTGCGACACTTGAAGCTTCCGACATTTTCCGCTGATTGTCTATTCTGCTGCTGCCTGCCTGCATGCACTTGCACGGCCAAATCGCAATGGATACTAATGGATGTACGTACAAACGCTGAGCTGCAGCTGCTCCCTGCCAGTGTTGCCATACATGCCAAACTCAAACAGAAACCCCAAACATCCACCCGGGCAAGCGCGTTCATCCATCACAGTCAGTGAACTTGCGGGAGGGGGTGGGATTAAGGGGGTGACTGCAAAGCTTCCGGACAAACAGATGAGCTTCGGTGGAAAACACACTGAAGAGAAAAAAAAAGCTTCTTTTTGAAGTTTTACAGTGGATGGCAAAAGTTTGGGAACACTTATTTAACTATATTTTTAAAATGTTTGTGATATCAAGGATTTCTAAGTACTTTTAAATATAAATGTTAAACTTTGGAGTTACTCATATCGAGGAAAGGCAAGATAAATGAAGAGAATTTGAAGTCCCTGAGATTGAACGGGGGACCGTCCTAAGCCTTCTAACGAACCGTCAGCTTGCCGGCAAACTCCGGGGGACACAATAATCCCGGGAAGAATGCTTTTCGGTGGTAACCGAGAAGATTAAAAAGTCAAACAGCAGCAGCAGTAGGAACAGAGAATGTGTGCTGCAACACGAGCAACACATGTTCCCTGTACGGATGTCTCTTTTTGGCAGGATCCCGGCGAAAGGAGCGCGGAAATCCCAGAACCCGGAAGTGGGCGGCTCCAGGGCCTTTTTGGTGGTCTTTGTTCTTTGGAAACGTCGGTTGTACATGCTTTTTTTGGGATAAAATGTAAATTCGTTAACTTCTGTTTGTGGTTTGTTTACTTGATGTATAACTTTTATGAATTTATATCTAATCTACTTATAGTTTTTTTTTACTTAAAAATTCTTCAAACATTTTTCAAAAGAATTTACTCTTATTTCCAAAACTCCCTTCTCTTTAAACCCTTTTCACGTACTGTTTTTCCTCTGATCCCGATTTCCATCCCTTCCCTTTCACAAGTAAAAAAAAGGCACGCCTGTTTGTGGCAGATCGCGGGCCGCTTTTACCTCCTCCCAGAACCAAGAAGATGCGTGACCCAGGATTTCCACGACCAGAATACTAAAAAAAACGCGCACTGAGAAAACACATCGCAAACAGCATCAAATTGAAATTTATTGCACGACGAGTGGCTCGCGACTTTACTTCTTCTGTTGGTTGAAAGGGGGGAGGAGGGGAAAATCGTGACGAAAAGGGGTTGGGGCAGGTTGGTGGGAAATTGTCTCTCGGGTGGCACTCTTGGATGGTTTAAATTGATATTTATTGCACAAAAAACAAAAACAGAGCCCCGGCCCGTTTCGCTTAAAAGAGCAGCATCGTCAGCGAAGTTGTCCTTGTCGTATTTTGGAGGAAAAAAGGACACGACATTTTAGGAGGGGGAGGGTGTTTTTCCAATTTCCCAGCAGCAGTGGAGGCTAGGCGAAACCGGTTCGTGTCTTTTTTGGGCGAGGGTAACGGGTTCTATTGCATTAGATTGGTGTTGTTTTCTGTTTTTTGTTTGTTTGTGCTTCTGCCAAACAAGAGTATCTGCTCTCTCGGTAACAGCTTCAAATTGTCCGGAAAATGGCTTTGAAGTGCGTTGGATAATGGCTTTGAAGGACAAAAAAAAAAAGGTTTTTATCATGAGAAATTTGAAGCAAGCGCTATTGTTTTAATGATTTCATGTCTTGGGTTTTTTTATCAGGAAAATTTCAAATAACAATTGTGCAGTGGTTATGTTTATAAAAAATATAAGGTTTAATTTAAATCAATTAAAATGTCAAAAAAAATTGCAAGATACTTTTAGGCCACGTACTGTTTCAATCTTAAATTAATATGATATTTTACTGGGTGAATTGTAGAACTGAAATGTCGTTAATTTCAATTCTACCTTAAGTAGTTATGACAGAACATGAGGTTTTGAAATTTAATATTTTTTTTATATTTTTTATATATTTTTCAACCAGAAGCTCTAAATTATGCACATTAGGCTGGTACAAATTTTATTTGCTTGCTTGCAGCTGAACTAGTGTAAAATGTATTTTAAAACACTTTTCCCGTGCAAATGCTGAAACTATGGCTTGATATTTGTTTTTTTTTATTGACTGAGGCGAAAAAAAAACTTTTTTTTAAATCCAACAAATTATTTCAACTTATTTGTTATTTGAATACCTTTTAAGAAGCTGTTTATAGTCTATGTATAATCTTGTATAATCCATTCAAATATTTCGTAACAGAAATTTTAATTTGCATGGGAAAATTGTCACATCAGATTCTCGATGGAATCAAATGTTTTTTTCCTAGCTTCAATGACCTCCAGCTTTTCGCATATAATTTTCGTCATTTTAACCCATACAAATGTTTTCTGATATAAGAGGTGTACTTAGTTTCAGGCGTAAAATTAGAATGATTTTTTTACTGTGTGCAAATTTATGACAAAATGTCGAAAGTCACAAGATCAAATGAGGATTTTTTTAAATTTAAAATTCCTTAAATATGTTGAAATCAGACTTTTCTCATACAACTTTTTGAAAACTGCAGAAGAAATTGGATAAAGGCAGATAGGACAAAAGGTCGAAAAAAGGATACACTTTTCTTTATAAGATATAAAATTCTTCGAAATAAATTTAAATTTTGAGTTATTCTCATAAAGTTTGCAACAGCACATTTTTGAAAAACAACTTTTTTTTTTTAATCAAGAATAATTTGAATGGAAAGAAATATTACAGAAATAATAATAAATTTTAATGAAAAAAAAAACGATAAATACTTTGAAATTTGTTTGATTTCATACACTTTGTCATAACACTTTTTTAAATTTCTGCTCAAGCTTAAAAAATGAAAAAAAAAAACTTACAAAAGTGTTATAGAAACAATCAAAAATTAAATTGAAGAATAATTTTAATGATAAATTTCAAGTCAGACTGTTGTCATAAATGTTTTTTCAAGAGCTGCTTTTGATTGTAAGATTTATAAGAATTACAGAAATATAACAAAAATCAATAATAAATTGCATTGAAATCATAAAAAAAAGTTCGAATTGTAATTGTTTTCCAAAGAAGGGAATAAACTCAACAAAATATTATAAACAAAAAAAAAACGAAATAGGTCAGAAAAATTACGGGTTCATGTTTTAGGATTTAAAAAAATGCTTAAATTGAAAGAAATCTCAAACTTCATCTCAAAGAGCTCCTACCATTTCAAATTATGAAAATAAACTTTCTAAAATACAACTGAAACCAGAAAAAAAAAATTTGAAAGAATAAAAAAAAAACACTTTGATTTAAGGTTGAGTCTAATTTTTTTTTCATAAATTTGTTTAAGATATGTTCATGAAAAATAGAGAAGAATAGCTTGCAGAAATATTTTCAACACACAATCGATGTTGCTAAAATTGACAACTCACCCTAATATTAAAGAAACAAAAAAAAATCAAAGACTCACTGTTTTTGTAATATAAAATAAAACTAATTGATTTAGAAAGAAACCAAACTCACAGATATACATTAAAAACAAGATTAATTCCATTGTTAGAAAGTAAAATTGTTTAACGTGAAGACTTCCATCATTGCCATGATTTTTCGTTCAAAGATATACATTTTGCGTCGCTACCACTATTTTGACAATATTCCTTCTACAAATAGTTCAGAATTGTACCCTACTTGTGTTGATTCCTTTTGGTAACGATTATCCAATTCCTTGCAAAGTTATGGAAATCGTCATTAATCAATGATTGCCAACTAGGACGTCAATGATTGTACCACAAAATTATATAAATTTTGAAACACATTTGATTTAGACCAAAAAATTTTTCAGTGGCTTCAAGAAGGCAACAACCGGCACATACTGACTCATTTTGATTCAGACATTCGTTAAATTGAATGCAATACAGAGAATTTTAGAGTGATGATCAATTTTCTTCAAAAATGATCAACGGCTTCACCTTAAAGCGATCTTAAATTGAGGATAAGATTTTCTGAAACATCATTTTAAATACTTAAAAAAATTTAAATTGCGATATTTTTCTGTTATATATCAAGCAAACTATTTATGTTTATACATTAGGGTGCCCAGAATATGGGACTTTTTCTCAAAACCTCGCTCCACAAGCTGAATATTGTTCCTTGAGCTATTTTAGGACTCTGGGCCAAATATGAGCAAAATCGGTCAACATTTACCCATTGATACTCGAAGTTGAAGTTTGTATGGGAAAAATCGAACAAAGGTATGGAAAACCCAATTTTCTTACGTTTTAGTCTGCAGGGTGCGCTACTTCCATCCAAATATTACCAAAAGTGAGATTTTCATTGGAAATGTTACAACTTTGTAGAACATACCAAAGCTGTAAAACTCGATCCTGAAAAGTTATTAGCGATTTAAAAAAGTCATTTTTGTATGAAAAACTTTTTTTTTCACCAACTTTAGGCTCGGGTATCAATGGGTTAATCTCAACCAATTTCGCTCAAAATTTGCACAGATGCTTAAAATAACCCAAAAAAACGTTTTCTGCTTGTGGAGCAGGGGGTCATTTTTTCTGGGCACCCTATTATACATATTTATTTGTAATTGTCTGGTCAACAACATTATAGAATATTGCTCACCTGTCATGGGATATCGAAAAATTGACCTCGAATTCGTGAGCAGGAACCAAGCATAGATTCACGCAAATCAAAGCGGGGTCGGGGCAACGACTGCTTATAGAAAAATATTATTTCTAGAGCAACACGAGAAAATGGCGGATAAGCATTTTGACAGCTGGAATTATTTTGCAAATTCCTAGCCATCAGGTAACTTTTTCGCAAAACTCGAATTATACAACAATAGTTGATCTTCTCAGCTACCTTTTAACACAGTGGATTTTGTCAAATATATAATTGTTTGCTCGGAATTTGCAAAATGGTTCAGGCTGTCAAAATGCTTATGCGCCCTTTTCAAATGTTGCTCCAGATTTATTACCCTCAACATAAAATGCCTTCATTTAGTATGATTAAAGTTCATTGTACCCTTTCCAGACCGTTGAGCAAATTAATCTCAAATGAAAGATATCCCAAACAATGCCTTTCCGCTCAGAACCAGCGAAAAAGTATCGTTCTTAAAAATTCCCAAACAGTTTCATTGTCACAGCTATTTGCAAGAACAATACCATAAAATTTCCACATCAGCCCACAAATTTCCCTAGAGTGAAAATCCATTCAAGCATTATTCCCATTCTTTTGCCCAACTTTTCATCCACTCTCCGCATTCCACTCCACCGCCAGTGATGATCCCCATCATCGCCGCCATTCATCCCCATCATCATTGAGCATTGTTTCCGCTTATTTTTTCGAGGGAGGAAAATTTCATCCCACAATGCTGGCCGCTCCGTCGAAGCAAGAATAAATTAGCTGAATAGAGCACCGGCATTATTATCGTTTCGACAAATAATTTTCTCGCGCCGAATCCTTCTTCCACCGCGTAATGCGTAATCTCTTTATCTTCGAGAGGGAGGCTCAAACAAAAAAGTAGAAAAAAAAAGAATCGCAAATCAACAACCAACGAAAAGTTGCGGCCGAAAATGAGTTTTCCCGAACAAGCCGCACACCAAGAGTGAAAAGTTCTTTCTCGTGGCAACACTTTGAAAAAGTTGCACCGCCAGAACTTGACAAGGACGAAAAGTTTTCCCAGAGTTTTCCCCGAGTTTTCATCCCCCCTTTCCACCCAGCCCGTCCAAGCAGGCCCGTCATCTGTTACGAGGAGGAGAAAGCTAAATGTTTTCCAGCGCGGAAAAGTAAAAAGACACAACTATAAATTTTGTATTGTTGCTATAAATTTTATGAAAATTGAAAACGAAAAACAGGAAACACGCTGCCGGGGGAGATTCTAGGTTTAGCTTGTGAAAGGAAGAAAAATGTTGTAGAAAAACGGGAAAAGTTGAAGAAAAATGAACAAATTGGAAATTGCTCACGGAAAATGGCGATTTGTTTGGGCACGTCTCGCGTCCAACCATATTGGAATGGCATCACAAGTTTGATCGTTAATAATGAAAAGTGTCATCACGGAGAGCTGATGGTGGAGCGAGCGCGCACAGTTGGCGCAAAAGTTTGGCACTTAACAAATGGACGATGAATCGATCTCTCCCCGGGATGGTGGGGGGAAACGCTGATGCTGATTGTTAAAGTTTTCCAGGAAGTAGGAAAATAATTCAAACGATGCTTTA